>NC_060175.1:39534156-39664156 GCF_021184085.1 Oncorhynchus gorbuscha | reverse complement strand
TGTGTGTGTGTGTGTGTGTGTGTGTGTGTGTGTGTGTGTGTGTGTGTGTGTGTGTGTGTGTGTGTGTGTGTGTGTGTGTGTGTGTGTGTGTGTGTGTGTGTGTGTGTGTGTGTGTGTGTGTGTGTGTGTGTGTGTGTGTGTGTGTATATACACTATCTAAGCATGTGTATGTCTATGTTTATACTGTACAAAACAAATAGGTTTGATTTGTGAACTGGTGCCTGAAAGAGAGTCAAGTGCTGCGTAGGACAGAGCAGAGAGTCACAGTGTGTGTGTGTGTGTGTGTAGGATCAGTGTATAAAGTGTTCCCCAGGTGGCTG
Source organism: Oncorhynchus gorbuscha (assembly GCF_021184085.1). NCBI lineage: Eukaryota > Metazoa > Chordata > Actinopteri > Salmoniformes > Salmonidae > Oncorhynchus > Oncorhynchus gorbuscha. The sequence goes on along the minus strand of NC_060175.1, from coordinate 39,663,836 downwards.
TAGCAGACTGACTGTCTGTCATTACTTCAGGGTTACTACCGCTTGTAAAAGCCTTGTTAACACAAAGACCTGCTCACATGTTAATTGGCTAATTGACTAATTAGTTTTAGCATCAAGACGTGTAGAGGGAGAAAGGCTGGCTAATTGAAACTGACGATTGGTTTAATTAGGTGTAGAAACAGAGGAGAGGAAAGGGGGGTGGAAGAGTGACAGGGAAGGTGGGAGGTAGAGATAGGCCTGCTGCTGTTCCTTTCTTTTCATATGTCTTTTATATTCTCTAGCCGTCTCTCTCTCTATGCCTCCTCCTCTACCCCGTTCCTTCCACACTCACATCTCACCTGCCAGTTAAATCCATCTGATTAGACGTCTTTTGTTGCAAGTCAAACAATGATACTGCTCTTCACAACTCTGTCTGCTTTGTGTGCTGAGTGCCTTGCTGTGTGTGTCAAATCAAATCAAATGTTATTTGTCACATGCTTTGTAAAAAACAGGTGTAGATGAACAACAATAACAATGAAATGCTTTGATACGGGCAATTTTCCACCAATGCAGAGCTTAAGATTTTAGAAAAATATATATAAAAGTAGTGACACAAGGAATAAATAAACAGTGAATAACGAATAACAATAACGAGTAAAAAATAACATGACAACATACAGTTGAAGTCGGAAGTTTTTCACAATTCCTGAAATTTAATCCAAGTACAAAGAGAGAAAGATTTATTTCAGCTTTTACATTTCCGGTGGGTCAGAAGTTTACATACACTCAATTAGTATTTGGTAGCATTGCCTTTAAATAGTTTAACTTGGTTCAAACATTTCGGTTAGCCTTCCACAAGCTTCCCACAATAAGTTGGGTGAATTTTGGCCCATTCCTTCTGACAGAGCTGGTGTAACTGAGTCAGGTTTGTAGACCTTGCTTGCACACACTTTTTCACTTCTGCCCACAAATATTCCATGGGATTGAGGTCAATGTTTTGTGATGGCCACTCCAATACATTGACTTTATTGTCCTCAAGCCATTTTGCCACAACATTGGAATTATGCTATTGTTTGTACAGATTAATGTGGCACCTTCAGGCGTTTGGAAATTGCTCCCAAGGATGAACTAGACTTGTGGAGGTCTTCCATTTTTTTCTGAGGTTTTGGCTGATTTCTTTTGATTTTCCCATGATGTCAAGCAAAGAGGCACTGAGTTTGAAGGTAGGCCTTAAAATATATCCACAGGCACACCTCCAATTGACTCAAATAATGTCAATTAGTCTATCAGAAACTAATAACGCCATGAAATCATTTTCTGGAATTTTCCAAGCTGTTTAAAGGCACAGTCAACTTAGTGTATGTTAACTTCTGACCCACTGGATTGGTTAAACAGTGAAAAAAATGTGTCTGTAAACAATCGTTGGAAAAAATTACTTGTGTCATGCACAAATTAGATGTCCTAACCCGACTTGCCAAAACTATAGTTTGTTAACAAGACATTTGTGGAGTGGTTGAAAAACTAGTTTTATTGACTCCGACCTAAGTGTATGTAAACTTCCGACTTCAACTGTACCAACAAGCTCTCACAGTCTGACGTCAGATTTAGACATTCATCCATGTTTGTCAATATCTAAATCTCGATATTTGTTCCAAAAATCAAAGTTTGAAATGGTTTAGATTAAGTTGAGGTGTTAACTGTCATGTTCTGACCTTTATTTCCTTTGTTTTGTCATTATTTAGTATGGTCAGGGCATGAGTTGGGGTGGGCAGTCTATGTTTGTTTTTCTTTGATTTGGGTATTTCTATGTTTCGGCCTAGTATGGTTCTCAATCAGAGGCAGGTGTCATTAGTAGTCTCTGATTGAGAATCTTACTTAGGTAGCCTGGGTTTCATTGTGTGTTTGTGGGTGATTGTTCCTGTCTCTGTGTTTGCACCAGATAGGGCTGTTTTGGTTTTCCACGTTTGTTGTTTTGTATTATGTTCATGTTTAGTTGTCTTATTAAAAAACATGAATAGAAACCATGCTGCATGTGTCTTCGACTCAAGAAAACCATTACAGAATCACCCACCACAACAGGACCAAGCAGCGTGGTAACGGGCAACAGCAACAGCGGCGCAAAGAGGAATGGTCATGGGACGATGTATTGGACTGCAAGGGTTGCTACACCTGGGAGGAGATCCTGGCGGGAAAGGATCGCCTTCCATGGGAATAGGTGGAGGCAGCTAGGAGCCAGGGGCCATACTTAGGTAGCCTGGGTTTCACTGTGTGTTTGTGGGTGATTGTTCCTGTCTCTGTGTTTGCACCAGATAGGGCTGTTTTGGTTTTCCACGTTTGTTGTTTTGTATTATGTTCATGTTTAGTTGTCTTATTAAAAAAACATGAACAGAAACCACGCTGCATTTTGGTCCTCCTCTCCTTCGACTCAAGAAAACCGTTACGTTAACTCTGAAATCTTAAGGTTCGGCATTAACTCTGAAAGGTAAGGGTTAAGGATTGGGATCAGCTTTAAACCACATTCTTAAAGACATCTTTCTGTCGCTGAATTCGTACATGCAAACTTTAATTCCGAAATCTTAAGGTTAGGCATTGACTCCGAATGGAGTTAAGCCCACCTGACACGTAGGCGCTCCATCTAGCCATCTGGAAATGCAAATGCGCTACGCTAAATGCTAATAGCACTCGTTAAAACTCAAACGTTCATTAAAACACACATGCAGGGTACTGAATTAAAGCTACACTCGTTGTGAATCCAGCCAACAAGTCAGATTTTTAAAATGCTTTTGGTGAAAGCATGAGAAGCTATTATCTGATAGCATGCAACACCTCGAAATACCTGAAGGGGACGTAAACAAAATAATTAGCATAGCCGGCGCTACACAAAACGCAGAAATAAAATATAAAACATTCATTACCTTTGACGAGCTTCTTTGTTGGCACTCCTAGATGTCCCATAAACATCACTATTGGGTCTTTTTTTCCCCATTAAATCGGTCCATGTATACCCTAAATATCGATCTATGAAAAGTGTGTGATCCAGGAAAAAAACACTGTTTTAAAACGTAACGTCATTTTTTTTAAATGAAAAAAGTCAACAATAAACTTTCACAAAACACTTTGAAATACTTTTGTAATCCAACTTTAGGTATTAGTAAACGTTAATAATCTATCAAATTGATCACGGGGCGATGTGTATTCAATAGCTCCACGTCTTCAAATCATGGTCGGAAATTTCTCTTCCAAAACATCCTGTCGGAGACCGAATGGGTTCTCTCTTACTCGTTTGACCAAGAAACAAAGCCCAGGCAATTGACAAGACTGGCGACATCGTGTGGAAGCTGTAGGACTTGCAATCTCAGCCCCATGTCATTTGCTTTCCCATAGACAATACATGCAAGTGGCGCATTGATATTTTTTCCAATTTTCGGTGATCAGTTTTTCTTGTGCTTTTCGATGAAACACACGTTCTGTTATAGTCACAGCCATGATTTAACCAGTTTTAGAAACGTCAGAGTGTTTTCTATCCACACATACTAATCACATGCATATACTATATTCCTGGCATGAGTAGCAGGACGCTGAAATGTTGCGCGATTTTTAACAGAATGTTCGAAAAAGTAAGGGGTAGGCTTAAGTGGTTTTAAGGTAAGGGTAACGGTTTGGGATAGGCTTAAAACAAAGATCTCAGAAACAACTGTCTTTCGCTGGATTCAAACATGCAACCTTTGGTACCCGAGGCAGGTGCTTACACCCACCCACCCACCCACCCACCATTTCCATCCACAATACCCTAGCAAAACCGAAACTTACTTGAAGGTAACAGCGCTCACTGTTGGCCCTATTGGCCAGTTTCCATGTTATCTCCCGGCGTCCAGCGTTGGTACGACCAATCATAATTTACTCTCTAAGACTGTTTTGATCATGAGGAATGAAATAAATTCTGGATCGCCTCTACTGATAACATCAATGAATACGTTGACTCAATCACCGGATATTTTTTTTAAAATGATGACGTGATAACGATACTGTCTTGCAAAACGTTCCCGATTCCAAAATTGTGGTTTGATAGCAGCCTTATAGGAAAACTGAAAGAGGGAGATGCTGCTTAATGTATAAACATGACAAGGTGACCGGGGACAATATTTCTGTTAAACAGCACAAATACGACCAACGCAGATCGATCAAGATGGCGAAACACAAGTATAGGGAGAAAGTGGAGATGATTGCGGACTTCATGAGGAACCAGGCTGGACACACCACCAACCTTATTAATGGGGCCGCCGTGGAGATGTTCAATAACTTCAAATTCTGAAGCTGAAATGGTCTACCCACACGGACATCATGGTGAAGAAGGCATGAAGAAGGCATGACAGTGACTCTTCAACCTCAGGATGCTGAAGAAGTTTGGCCTGTCCCTGAGGGCCCTCACAGCATTTTGCAGGAGCATCATCGAGAGCATACTGTCGGGCTAATATTTTCACTCTACCATGCAGTCACACCTGCAACCATGTACATGCGACTATTAAACACTCTGAATCAGACATGGATAAACTTCAACTACTGACACGTATCACGGGGGACCTGGCTGTATACAAAGGGAGTAGCAGTACAGAGTCGATGTGCAGAGGTATGAGGTAATTGAGGTAGATATATACATATACAGTGGGGAGAACAAGTATTTGATACACTGCCAATTTTGCAGGTTTTCCTACTTACAAAGCATGTAGAGGTCTGTAATTTTTATCATAGGTACACGTCAACTGTGAGAGACGGAATCTAAAACAAAAATCCAGAAAATCACATTGTATGATTTTTAAGTAATTCATTTGCATTTTATTGCATGACATAAGTATTTGATCACCTACCAACCAGTAAGAATTCCGGCTCACACAGACCTGTTAGTTTTTTTTAAGAAGCCCTCCTGTTCTCCACTCACTACCTGTATTAACTGCACCTGTTTAAACTCATTACCTGTATAAAAGACACCTGTCCACACTCAATCAAACAGACTCCAACCTCTCCACAATGGCCAAGACCAGAGAGCTGTGTAAGGACATCAGGGATACAATTGTAAACCTGCACACGGCTGGGATGGGCTACAGGACAACAGGCAAGCAGCTTGGTGAGAAGGCAACAATTGTTGGCGCAATTATTAGAAAATGGAAGAAGTTCAAGATGATGGTCAATCACCCTCGGTCTGGGGCTCCATGCAAGATCTCACCTCGTGGGGCATCAATGATCATGAGGAAGGTGAGGGAACAGCCCAGAACTACACGGCAGGATCTGGTCAATGACCTGAAGAGAGCTGGGACCACAGTCTCAAAGAAAACCATTAGTAACACACTACACCGTCATTGATTAAAATCCTGCAGCGCATGCAAGGTCCCCCTGCTCAAGCCAGCACATGTCCAGGCCCGTCTGTAGTTTGCCAATGACCATCTGGATGATCCAGAGGAGGAATGGGAGAAGGTCATGTGGTCTGATGAGACAAAAATAAAGCTTTTTGGTCTAAACTCCACTCGCCGTGTTTGGAGGAAGAAGAGGGATGAGTACAACCCCAAGGACACCATCCCAACTGTGAAGCATGGAGGTGGAAACCTCATTCCTTGGGGAAGCTTTTCTGCAAAGGTGACAGGACGACTGCACCGTATTGAGGGGAGGATGGATGGGGCCATGTATCACGAGATCTTGGCCAACAACCTCCCTCCCTCTGTAAGAGCATTGAAGATGGGTCGTGGCTGGGTCTTACAGCATGACAACGACCCGAAACACACAGCCAAGGCAACTAAGGAGTGGTTCCGTAAGAAGCATCTCAAGGTCCTGGAGTGGCCTAGCCAGTCTCCAGACCTGAACCCAATAGAACATCTTTGGAGTGAGCTGAAAGTCCATATTGCCCAGCAAAGCACTGAAACCTGAAGGATCTGGAGAAGGTCTGTATGGAGGAGTGGGCCAAAATCCCTGCTGCAGTGTGTGCAAACCTGGTTAAGAACTACAGGAAACGTATGATCTTTGTAATTGCAAACAAAGGTTTCTGTACCAAATATTAAGTTCTGCTTTTCTGATGTATCAAATACTTATGTCATGCAATAAAATGCAAATGAATTACTTAAAAATCAATCATACAATGTGATTTTCTGGATTTTTGTTTTAGTTTCCGTCTCTCACAGTTGAAGTGTACCTATGATAAAAATGACAGACCTCTACATGCTTTGTAAGTAGAAAACCGGCAAAATCGGCAGTGAATCAAATACTTGTTCACCCCACTGTAGGTAGGGGTAACATGACTAGGCAACAGGATAGATAATAGACAGTAGCAGCAGCTTGTGTGTGTGTGTGTGTTTCTTCATTCTCCTTACCATAACAACTCTGCTGTAGTGGCTTGCAGCCTGTGGTAAAGAAAGTGCAGCAGAGCACGTACTTACAGGATGATAATGTATGAAGGAACGCATAATAGTTATTCTCTGTCAGTCCAAAAAGTTAATATCCCACTATGTTAATCAGAAGAAGAGAGGTAGAGCAACTGAGAGCGAAGGAAGAGAGAGAGAGAGAGAGAGAGAGAGAGAGAGAGAGAGAGAGAGAGAGAGAGAGAGAGAGAGAGAGAGAGAGAGAGAGAGAGAGAGAGAGAGAGAGAGAGAGAGAGAGAGAGAGAGAGAGAGAGAGAGAGAGAGAGAGAGAGAGAGAGAGAGAGAATAAAAGGTTGGCCACAGCGCTGAAGGGAGTGATTGAAACGTATCCCCAACACTTCACACAGGAGGAACAGATCAATAGACACCCCGTTCGACACATACAACGACACAGAGTTACACATGGAGTAAAACAAACATACAGTCAATAATACAGTATAAACAAGTCTATATACAATGTGAGCAAATGAGGTGAGAAGGGAGGTAAAGGCAAAAAAGGCCATGGTGGCAAAGTAAATACAATATAGAAAGTAAAACACTGGAATGGTAGTTTTGCAATGGAAGAATGTGCAAAGTAGAAATAAAAATAATGGGGTGCAAAGGAGCAAAATAAATACATAAATAAAATACAGTTGGTGCTTAAAGCTAGTGAGGGAGATAAGTGTTTCCATTTTCAGAGATTTTTGTAGTTCGTTCCAGTCATTGGCAGCAGAGAGCTGGAAGGAGAGGCGGCAAAGAAAGAATTGGTTTTGGGGGTGACTAGAGAGATATACCTGCTGGAGCGTGTGCTACAGGTGGGAGATGCTATGGTGACCAGCGAGCTGAGATAAGGGGGGACTTTACCTAGCAGGGTCTTGTAGATGACATGGAGCCAGTGGGTTTGGCAACGAGTATGAAGCGAGAGCCAGCCAACGAGAGCGTACAGGTCGCAATGGTGGGTAGTATATGGGGCTTTGGTGACAAAACAAAACAAAACAATGACAAATGGTTTGATGAAGAATGCAAAAATCTAAGAAAGAAATTGAGAAATCTGTCCAACCAAAAACATAGAGTCTATGCCTTCACTATGGTGAATCACTAAAACAATACAGAAATACACTACGGAAAAATAAGGAACAGCACGTCAGAAATCAGCTCAATGTAATTGAAGAATCCATAGACTCTAACCACTTCTGGGAAAATTGGAAAACTCTAAACAAACAACAACACAAAGAATGATTTATGAAAAATGGAGATGTATGGGTAAACCACTTCTCCATTACATTATTTTTGGCTCTATAACAAAGAACAAAGAGCAAAAACATATTCATGATCAAATACAAATCTTAGAATGAACTATTAAAGACTACCCCATTTGATTCTCCAATTACCTTGACTGAGCTACGGGATAAAATACAAACCCTCCAACCCAAAAAGGCATGTAGTGTTGATGGTATCCTTAATGAAATGATCAAATATACAGACAACAAATTCCAATTGGCTATACTAAAACTATTTTACATCAACCTTAGCTCTGGCATCTTCCCCAACATTTGGAACCAAGGACTGATCACCCCAATACACAAAAGTGGAGATTACTGTGGGATATGCGTCAACAGCAGCCTTGGGAAAATCCTCTGCATTATAATTAACAGCAGACTCGTACATTTCCTCAGTGAAAACAATGTACTGAGTCAAATTGGCTTTTCACCAAATTTCCATATGACAGACCATGTATTCACCCTGCACACCCTAATTGACAAACAAACAAACCAAAACAAAGGCAAAGGCAAAGTCTTCTCATGCTTTGTTGATTTCAAAAAAGCCTTCGACTCAATTTGGCATGAGGTTCTGCTATACAAATTGATGGAAAGTGGTGGTGGGGGTAAAACATACGACATTATAAAATCCATGTACACAAACAACAAGTGTGCGGTTAAAATAGGCAAAAAACACAAAGATTTCTTCCCACAGGGCCGTGGGGTGAGACCGGGATGCATCTTAATCCCCATCCTTTTCAACATATAATACAACGAATTGGCGCGGGCACTAGAACAGTCTGCAGCACCCGGCCTCACCCTGCTAGAATCTGAAGTGAAATGTCTACTGTTTGCTGATGATCTGGTGCTTCTGTCACCAACCAAGGAGGGCCTACAGCAGCACCTAGATCTTCTGCACAGATTCTGCCAGACCTGGGACCTGACAGTAAATCTCAGTAAGACCAAAATAATGGTGTTCCAAAAAAGGTTCAGTCGCCAGGACCACAAATACAAATTCCATCTAGACACCGTTGCCCTAGAACACACAAAAAACTATACATACCCTTGCCTAAACATCAGCGCCACAGGTAACTTCCACAAAGCTGTGAACGATCTGAGAGACAAGGCAAGAAGGGCATTCTATGCCATCAAAAGGAACATAAAATACAACATACCAATTAGGATCTGGCTAAAAAATATTTGAATCAGTCATAGAACACATTGCCCTTTATGGTTGTGAGGTCTGGGGTCCACTCACCAACCAAGATTTCACAAAATGGGACACACATTAAATTGAGACTCTGCATGCTGAATTCTGCAAAAAATATCCTCCGTGTACAACCTAGAACAGCAAATAATGCATGCAGAGCAGAATTATCGGCCATAGTTCTGCTCTGCATGCATTATTTGGTGTTCCAGATTTGCCAGATCCTAATTGGTATTAATCTGCTACCTGCTAATTATCAAAATCCAGAAAAGAGACGTTAAATTCTACAACCACATAAAAGGAAGCGATTCCCAAACTTTCCATAACAAAGCCATCACCTACAGAGAGATGAACCTGGAGAAGAGTCCCCTAAGCAAGCTGGTCCTGGGGCTCTGTTCACAAACAGACCCCACAGAGCCCCAGGACAGCAACACAATTAGACCCAAGCAAGTCATGAGAAAACAAAATGATCATTACTTAATACATTGGAAAGAATTAATAAAAAAACAGAGCAAACTAGAATGCTATTTTGCCCTAAACAGAGAGTACACAGTGGCAGAATACCTGACCACTGTGACTGACCCAAATTTAAGGAAAGCTTTGACTATGTACAGACTCAGTGAGCAAAGCCTTGCTATTGAGAAAGGCCGCTGTAGGCAGACCTGGCTCTCAAGAGAAGACAGGCTAGGTGCACACTGCCCCCCAAAATAGGTTTAAACTAAGCTGCACTTCCTAACCTCCTGCAAAATGTAGTACCATATTAGAGACACATATTTACCTCATATTTCACAGACCGCACAAAGAATTTAAAAAACAAACCCAATAAATCTATTGGGTGAAATACCACAGTATGCCATCACAGCCTCAAGATTTGTGACCTGTTGCCACAAGAAAAGGGCAACCAATAAAGATCAAACACCATTGGAAATACAACCCATATTTATGTTTATTTATTTTCCCTTTTCTATTTGAACTATTAGTACATAATATGACATTTGACATTTTGGAACTTTTGTGAGTAAAATGTTTACTGTTAATTTTTATATTTATTTCACTTTGATTTATTATCTACTTCACCTGCTTTTAAATTTAATTTAATTGAAATTGAGAGAGAGTGGGAGAGAGAGAGAGAGAGAGAGAGAGAGAGAGAGAGAGAGAGAGAGAGAGAGAGAGAGAGAGAGAGAGAGGGGAAGGTCCTATTTGATGGTCCGTCAGTGTGTGTGTGTGCGTGTGTGTGTGTGTGTGTGTGTGTGTGTGTGTGTGTGTGTGTGTGTGTGTGTGTGTGTGTGTGTGTGTGTGTGTGTGTGTGTGTGTGTGTGTGTGTGTGTGTGTGTGTGTGTGTGTGTGTGTGTGTGTGTGTGTGTGTGTGTAGTTGTTGATTTATTGAGCAGTGTGTAAAAGGCGAGATAGTCAGATGTGAATCACAGAGATGTCGGCGTGCGGAGAAATAACTGTCAATTTAATTTCTTCCGGCAGCAGCCAGCTAAAAGATCACCACAAATGAAATCTTTGCATGGGAGGAGGAGGCTAATGAAGGGAATTAACGACGATGCCTGTGTCTGTATTAGGACATATGGATTCCCTGCATGTTTGCTGTGTGTTTGTAGCTACAGGACCACACGCCTGAATGCACATGAGAGGGGGAAAAGGCTAGTTTTAATCAAGAAATCCATTCCACTTTTCTCACCCCCTCTTCTCTCTTTCTATCTCTTTCCCTTCGCTCCCTCAATCCCAGTGTTGTGGAGAGAGAGAGACAGAGGAGTTCAATTACCCCAGAGCAGCCAGACAAAAACATCTTGCTGTCCTCTAAATTGCTTTGCATGCATATTAATTGGACAGAAATCCCTGCAGTGTATTTCGGCTTTGTCGGTGTGTGTGTGTGCATGTGTTTGGTGTGTGTGTGTAAGTGCGTGTGTGCGTATATGTTTGGTGGTGTGTGTGTGTGTGTTAGGCAGCCAGAGCAGCAGCAGGCGATTAGAAGTGTAACTGCTAGCAGAGATGTGGAGGTTATCTGTTTGTGTTGGTTAATTGTAAAGCTGATAGTATCACGGGGGCCAGGCCAACTCAAGTGGGCTTTCATCCAAATTACCTCCGTAATCGCCTGTGTTCAAGTCCCAGGCCTCTCCCAGGGAGATGTAGATTTGACCTACGGTTTAGACAGCTTACACTGTAATTGAAATTATACTTACTTACTTTCCTCTGTTATTTGATTGCGGGCATATTTCAGCACAAAATTGCATTTGTGGTCAATTTATCCTGTTTGTTTTTAATTGATACAAGGGTTTAATCAACTCAAAGGGGATCTTAGCAAAATGATCCGGGTTTTCTTCATGCTCTTCCATGTTATCTTGGAACCAGTAGGGCTGTAATTGGAGCATGACATTGTTTGAAAGAGGCAGACACCAGAAGAAGACTGTATTCATAAGTTAGTAACTTTTAATGAAGTGTGAAATGGTTTGTTCATGTATTTAATCCAATTTAAGAATGTTTAGAGTAAATTTTTAAGCCATATCATTCCACACTACGGCTTTCAAGAATTTTAGTCTCTCTTTCTAAGATAGAAGCTGTAACAATGTGTGTGTAGGTGGCAGGGAAGTCAGGCGCAGGAGAATCCAACTTGGTATAAATGGAGTCGTTTAATAAATTTAACAAAACTCCAAAACCAAAATACAACATAAATAAAAGTGGGTACAAGAACCTGTCGCGCACCAATACATAATACACGAACATACAAACAATCTCCGACAAGGACATGAGAGGAAACCAGAGGGTTAAATACACATTGGAAACAGGTGTGAAGGAAGACAAGACAAAACAAATGGAAAATGAAAAATGGATCAGTGATGGCTAGAAGAACGGTGACGTCGACCGCCGAACATCGCCTGAACAAGGAGAAGGATCGACTTCGGCAGAAGTCGTGACAGAAGCAGACCACAGGTGGCCTTGTATAAAGGCACTTTATAATAGTTATAATAGTTATCTTCCATTGATTTATTCTTTATGCAAAATCTAACACATTACGAGTGGGATGACTTTGAGAAGTGGCGATTTACCTACAATAGAAGGTGAATGTGTGTCAAACGCAATCATTCTCCAACCATGATTAAGTCTGATATACAGTAGTATATTTCAATCTCTTCATTCAAAGACTCAATCATGGACACTCTTACTGACAGTTGTGGTTGCTTTGTGTGATGTATTGTTGTCTCTACCTTCTTGCCCTTTGTGCTTTTGTCTGTGCCCAATAATGTTTGTACCATGTTTTGTGCTACTACCATGTTGTGTTGCTTCCATGTTGTTGTTATGTTGTGTTGCTACCGTGCTGTGTTGTTGTGTGTTGCCTAAGATTGTTGTCTTAGGTTTCTCTTTATGTAATGTTGTGTTTGTTGTCTTTCTTGTCATGATGTGTGTTTTGTATATATACTGTATGTATTTATTTATTTTAAATCCCAGCCCCCATCCTATGCCTTTTGGTAGGCCGTCATTGTAAATAATAATTTGTTCTTAACTGACTTGCCTAGTAAAAGAAAGGTTAAATAAAAAAATAAACAAATAAATAGTAACTGTCAACAAAACTAGCTAGGCATTCACCTGATGTAACATTGAGAAGCATAGCCTCAGTTGTCCCAGCGACAATAGAGATATTTAGCAGGGGCGATTTCAATCCCTACACTTATCATTCCTTAAGTTGATCTATGATGACACTACGGCAATGAGCTCACTGAAATGAGCTCAGACACTGCAGTGGTAGGCTTGATTACCAAAAACGACAAGACAGCCTACAGGGAGAAGGTGAGGGCCCTCGGAGTGTAGTGTCAGGAAAATAACCTCACACTCAATGTCAACAAAACAAAGGAGATGATCGTGGATTTCAGGAAACAGCGGGAGGGAGAGGGAGCATCCCCCTATCCACATCGACGGGACAGTAGTGGAGAAGGTGGAAAGTTCCTAGGCGTACACATCGCGGACAAACTGAATCGGTCCACCCATACAGACAGCGTGGTGAAGAAAGCGCAACAGCGCCTCTTCAACCTCAGGAGGCTGAAGAAATTTGGCTTGTCACCTAAAACACTCACAAACTTTTACAGATGCACAATCGAGAGCATCCTGTCAGCCTGGTACGGCAACTGCTCTGCCCACAACCGTAAGAATCTCCAGAGGGTAGTGAGGTCTGCACAACGCATCCCCGGGGGCAAACTACCTGCCCTCCAGGACACCTACACCACCCGATGTCACAGGATGGCCAAAATGTTCATCAAGGACAACAACCACCCGAGCCACTGCCTGTTCACCCGCTATCATCCAGAAAGCGAGGTCAGTACAGGTGCTTCAAAGCTGGGACCGAGAGACTGAAAAACAGCTTCTATCTCAAGGCCATCAAACTGTTAAACAGCCATCACCAACATAGAGTGGCTGCTGCCAACATACTGACTCAAATCTCTAGCCACTTAATATTTCAAAATTGGATGTAATGAATGTATCACTAGTCACTTTAATTAAACAATGCCACTTTATATACTGTAATGTTTACATACCCTACATTACTCATCTCATATGTATACACTGTACTATATACCATCTACTGCATCTTGCCTATGCCATTCGGCCATCTCTCATCCATATATTTATATGTGAATATTCTTATTAATTCCTTTACACTTGGGTGTATAAATTAGTTGTTGTGAAATTGTTAGATTACTTGTTAGATATTACTGCATGATCGGAACTAGAAGCACAAGCATTTCGCTACACTCGCATTAACATCTGCTAACCATGTGTATGTGACCAATAAAATTGGATTTGATTTGAAAAATCCCTTAGCACTTCTTTGGTTGGCGTTTTAATTAACTTTTTCTGACATAGTTTGTAACTGGTGTCTGTGCTATCTGAATGATTCCGACCGAGGGTGGCTTCCCTTCCCGGGCGGGTGGCGCTCGGCGTTCGTCGTCACCGGCCTATTAACTGCCACTGATTGTCTTTCCTCCCCCTCCTTGTATATTTATTGGTAGCACCTGTTTGTGATGATTAGTTGGGCTTCTTTAGACAGCCGGCCCGTCTGTTTGTTGTGCGGGATTAATTATTGTAACCTTCGGCTCTGTAGTAGAGGAACGTGTGTGTTCCTGGTCGTGAATTTTCAGTTGAACATTTATCATTCCCTGTGTTTGGGGCCGTTATTATTGTGAGCACCCGGTGCGTTGGTGCATTAAAGAGCACAGCATTGAACTCTCTGTCTCCTGCGTTTGACTCACACCCACGACACCCGGAGCATTACAGAATCCCGCACCAAAAGATTGAATGGAGTCAGCAGGAGCAGCAGCCAACCCTCTCCCATTGATGGAGGAACGGGTTCTCCACCACACCACCGTCCTCCATCGGATCGGATCCGTGATGGATCAAGTGATGGAGAGAATGGACCTTCGGCACACCCGGCTCCGGACTCCCCGTCTCCCGACTCCAGCCCCCTCTGTTTGACGCTACCGAGGGCTTATGATGGAGCGGCGGCGGGTTGCCAAGGGTTTTTGCTTCAGCTGGAGCTATACCTGGCCACCGTCAGACCTCATCTCCTGCCTCACGGGTCATGCTCTGGAGTGGGCGAACGCAGTCTGGAATTGCCCAGACTCAGCGCGGGAGCACTACCCAGAGTAGAACAACTATTTCATCTCAGGCAGGAGAGGAGGAGCGCCCAGGATTACGCGCTGGAGTTCCGGACCTTTGCAGCAGGATCTGGGTGGAACAACAGGGCCCTTATTGACCACTAAAGGTGTAGTTTCCGGGAGGATGTCCGCAGGGAGTTCACTGGATGAGCTGATTGAGCTTTCACTGGATGAGCTGATTGACATGTCCATTCGACTGGACAATCTGCTGGCTGCCCGCGGGCGTTCGGATAGGGTCCTGTGCGTTCCACCACCCAGCCCCTCCGCTCCCATTCCGATGGAGTTGGGAAGGGCTGTGCCGAGGGGTACCGGAGGAGGAGGTCTTCCCTGCACCAACTGTGGTCGGAGAGGACACACGTCTGGTCGGTGCTGGGGGGGTCCGTCTGGGAGTAGAGATGGCAGGCGGAATGCTTCTCGATCACCCCAGGTGAGTCAGCATCAAACTCACCCAGAACCCCTTGTTGGCCACTTGTTTGTCTTAACTTTTTTCCTTCACTTTTTTCCCTCTTCCCAGCATAGGGCGCTAGTCGATTCAGGCGCAGCTGGGAACTTATGGATCACGGACTCGCCCTTAAGTTAGGGGTTCCGCTGGTACCGATAGATTCTCCTTGTCCCGTGCACTCCCTAGATATCCGGCCATTAGGGTCAGGGATGGTCAGGGAGACCACAGTCCCACTGGACATGGTGACGCAGGGGAATCATAGGGAGCGTATCAGTCTTTTTATTATTGATTCGCCTGCGTTTCCAGTGGTGCTGGGGATTCCCTGTCTGGCCCAGCACAATCCTAAAATTTTGTGGAGACAGGGGGTTCTCCAGGGGTGGTCAGAGGAGTGTTCTGGAAGGTGTTTGGGAGTTTCCATCGGTGCCACATCGGTGGAGAGTCCAGACCAGGGTTCCACCGTGTGCATTCCCCCGAGTATGCCGATTTGGCAACCGCTTTCAGTAAAGTGAAAGCGACTAAATTACCACCTTATCGACCGGGAAGGGATTGTACGATAGATCTCCAGGTAAACGCTGCGCCTCCCAAGAGTCACGTGTACCCGTTGTCCCAGGAGGAGACGTTGGCGATAGAGACATATGTCATGGAGCACGGAGTCGCTGGGACAGGGGTACATTCGGTCCTCCATCTCACCCGTCTCCTCAAGTTTCTTTTTTGTGAGGAAAAAGGAGGGAGGTTTGCGTCCGTGTATTGATTATAGAGGTCTAAACGCCATCACAGTGGGGTATAGTTATCCTCTACCTCTCATCGCTACGACAGTGGAATCATTTCACGGAGCGCAGTTCTTCACAAAACTGGATCTCAAGAGCGCGTATAGTCTGGTGCGTATTCGGAAGGGAGACGAGTGGAAAACCGCAACATCAGGCCACTATGAGTACCTCGTCATGCCGTATGGGTTAAAGAATGCTCCAGCCGTCTTCCAATCCTTTGTAGACGAGATTCTCAGGGACCTGTGGGAGTGGTGGTTTATATCGATGACATTCTGATCTACTCGGCCACTCACGCCACGCATGTGTCTCTGGTACGTAAGGTGCTTGGTAGACTGCTGGAGCATGACCTATACGTGAAGGCTGAGAAATGCGTGTTCCCTAAACGAGCCGTCTCCTTTCTGGGTTATCGCATTTCCACCTCGGGGGTGGTGATGGAGGGTGACCGCATTAGGGCCGTGCGTAATTGGCCGACTCCGACCACGGTAAAGGAGGTGCAGTGGTTTTGGGGTTTTGCCAACTACTACCGGAGGTTTATCCGGGGTTTTGGCCAGATAGTGGCTCCCATTACTTCACTGCTGAAGGGGGGTCCGGTGCGGTTGCAGTGGTCAGCAGAGGCAGACGGAGCTTTCAACAAGTTGAAGGCGCTGTTCACTGATGCGCCCGTGTTGGCGCATCCGGACCCCTCTCTAGCATTCATAGTGGCGGTGGACGCGTCCGAGGTTGGGGTGGGTGCCGTACTATCACAGCGCTCGAGTACGCCACCAAAACTCCGCCCCTGCGCTTTTTTCTCAAGGAAGCTCAGCCCAGCGGAGCGTAACTATGATGTGGGGGACCGAGAGTTGCTAGCGGTGGTTAGAGCTCTGAAGGTGTGGAGACACTGGCTTGAGGGGGCTAAGCACCCCTTTCTCTACTGGACCGACCACCAGAATCTGGAGTATATTCGGGCAGCTAGGAGACTTAACCCACGTCAGGCAAGGTGGGCCATATTCTTCACCCGGTTCCGGTTTACATTGTCGTATAGACCGGGCTCCCAGAACGTAAAGGTTGACGCACTGTCCCGTCTTTACAACACGGAGGATGGGTCCACCGAATATACTCCCATCCTTCCCGCCTCAAAACTGGTAGTACCAGTGGTATGGGAGGTGGACTCGGACATCGAGCGGGCGTTACGGGCTGAACCCGCGCCTCCTCAGTGTCCAGCGGGGCGAAGGTACGTGCCGCTTGGTGTTCAGGACAAACTGATTAGGTGGGCTCACGTCCTACCCTCCTCGGGTCACCCTGGGTTGACGAGGACAGTGGGGAGCCTTCAGGGGAAGTATTGGTGGCCTACTTTGGCTAAGGACGTTAAGGGTTATGTCTCCTCCTGTTCGGTGTGCGCCCAGAGTAAGGCTCCTAGGCACCTTCCTAGAGGGAAGTTACAACCCCTCCCCGTTCCACAACAGCCATGGTCACATCTATCCGTAGATTTCCTGACCGATCTTCCGCCGTATCAGGGGAACACCACGGTTCTAGTGATTGTGGATCGGTTCTCTAAGTCCTGCCATCTCCTCCCGTTGCCCGGTATCCCTACAGCCCTACAGACTGCGGAGGCATTATTCACCCATGTCTTTCGGCACTACAGGGTGCCGGAGAACATTGTTTCTGATCGGGGCCCCCAATTCATGTCCCGGGTATGGAGGGCCTTCATGGAACGTTTGGGGGTCTCTGTCAGCCTGACCTCCGGTTATCACCCTGAGAGTAATGGGCAGGTGGAGAGAGTGAACCAGGAGGTGGGTATGGTTTCTGCAGTCGTATTGCCAGGATCGGCCAGGGAAGTGGGCACGATACATTCCCTGGGCTGAAATGGCCCAGACCTCACTACGCCACTCCTCTACTAACGTGTCCCCTTTTCAGTGTGTGTTGGGGTACCAGCCGGTCCTGGCACCATGGCATCCGAACCAGACCTAGGCTCCTGCTGTGGAGGAATGGGTACAGCGCTCCAAGGAGACCTGGAGGGCCGTCCAGGAATCTCTTCAACAAGCGAGTGGACGGCAGAAGAGGAGTGCTGACCACCACCGCAGTGAGGCCCCCGTGTTTGTACCGGGGGACAGGGTCTGGCTCTCGACCCGAAACCTACCCCTCCGCTTGCCCTGCCGGAAGCTGGGTCCGCAGTGTGTAGGGCCCTTTAAAGTCCTGAGGAGAATAAACAAGGTGTGTTATCGATTACAACTCCCTTCCTATTATCGTATTAACCCCTCGTTTCATGTGTCTCTCCGCAGGCCGGTGGTAGCTGGTCACCTGCAGGACAGTGAGGTGCCGGAGGTCCCTCCCCCCCCCCTCTGGACATCGAGGGGTCCCCGGCGTATACGATCCGGGCCATTCTGGACTCAAGACGCCGGGTGAGGGGCCTGCAGTACCTCGTGGACTGGGAGGGGTACGGTCCGGAGGAGAGGTGCTGGGTACCGGTGGGGGACATCTTGGATCCATCCATGTTGAGGGATTTCCATCGCCTCCATCCGGATCGCCCTGCACCTCATCCTCCAGGGCGACCTCGAGGCCGGTGTGGGCGCGCTGTGGTAGCCGCGTGTCAGGGGGGGGGGGGGGGGGGGGGGGGGGGGTACTGTCACGAGTCCGACCGAGGGTGGCTTCCCTTCCCGGTCGGGTGGCGCTCGGCGGTCGTCGTCACCGGCCTATTAGCTGCCACTGATTGTCTTTCGTCCCCCTCCTTGTATGTTTATTGGTAGCACCTGTTTGTGATGAGTAGTTGGGCTTCTTTAGACAGCTGGACCGCCTGTTTGTTGTGTGGGATTAATTATTGTAACCTTCGGCTCTGTAGTAGAGGAACGTGTTTGTTCCTGGTCGTGCATTTTCAGTTGTACATTTTTCATTCCCCGTGTTTGGGGCCGTTATTATTGTGAGCACCCTGTGGTGCGTTGGTGCATTAAAGAGCACAGCATTGAACTCTCTGTCTCCTGCGTTTGACTCCACACCGACGACACCCGGAGCATTACAGAATGCATGTATCTGCATTCAAGTGTGTGTGTTTAGGGTTTACCCCATTTAGTCGACTGGTTGATTGTTTGTTCGATAGGCTGTGGATTGACCGGGATTTCTTTAGTTGAACAGTCGCAAATGTATATCTCTTTCATGGTGCACAATACACCTGTCTGATTTGTGTCTCAGTGGACTAATCCATTGTGCAGGCCAGTTCATCACTGTAAGACATGCTACTGAAATGTTTAAATGGTTATATTATGTAAGAATAATGGTGCAACACTAATAAATATAATATTATTTTATAGCAAATGCACTTTCTCCTGCTAAGGATAGCGGCCACTGTCGCGATTCTGAAACCTAATCTTCAGTGCACCATTGAATTGGCGGATGTTGCTATGTGGATAATAGCAACGTTAACCAGCATATTGGTGTTGAGAACAATGTGGCGGAGGCAGTAGCAGAGTGAGGAGACGAGTAAACAACCCTTGCCTTAATCGTCCAAGAAAATTGATGAGAGAGGAAACCCAAACTTAATTAGGTCTATAATCAATAGCCTAACTGTTAAACGTGCCTGTCTTTATAAATCATCCATACATATCTACAGAAATAAGACAGATCCTACTTCTGTTTCTTGTTTGAGTGTTTCTTTAGGCCTACTGAGCACCAAGCCTGACACAACCTCAAAATGATGGATAAAGCAATCCCATAAAATGTAGGCAGCGCTGTAGCCTAGTTCTTCCAGGGGAGAATAAAGGATTTTTTTTTTAACGAACAAAAAATATTCCGGATGCCAGCATTTCCCTTAGCCATGTTCGGCATATGTCATATACGCTCATTACCCTTTCTCACTTTGTTTGTTTCCCACTATTGTATCAAACACACCAGATTTAGTACCTCAGGTTTCCCGCCATGTCACACACGTGCAGCCCCTCAGATAGGATAATAGCAAAGCCTCTTTCAGATAATAATACATGTAATATAGATGATGATGATAATTACATAATTATCAATAGCACCATAGATACTTGCTGCTACTGCTATAGGTAGAAAGGATAAGAGATTGAGTGCTTAAACACTAGTTTTATAAAGCCTAAAATGAAGCAGAAAATGCAGTCGTGATGCAGTGTGGGGTGCAGAGAATTCTGGTAACACGTGAAAATAAATCACGCTGTAAGGG
This sequence comes from Oncorhynchus gorbuscha, assembly GCF_021184085.1. Classification (NCBI taxonomy): domain Eukaryota; kingdom Metazoa; phylum Chordata; class Actinopteri; order Salmoniformes; family Salmonidae; genus Oncorhynchus; species Oncorhynchus gorbuscha. The sequence continues at coordinate 39,643,992 of NC_060175.1, read as the reverse complement.
ACGTTATTAATATTTATAACTTACGCGTCAAAAGGTTAAACACTTCTAAATTTGACGTTTGCAACAACTTCAAAAATTGACTTTTGAGAAACATGGATGAATGTCTAATTCTGACTGTGAGAGCTAGTTGCATCATTCATCCTTCTGCCCCCATTCTCCCCAAATCTCTCCTTCCATGTTTCCTGCCTTTTCACCTTTCTCCTCAGCCATGTAGCTCCCTCACCCACACTCCTCCGTCTCCTCCCACTGATTCACCACCCTCTCACCCTTATCATCCCCCTCCCACACCTTTCTCCCCCTCATGACTCCTCAATTAGACATATTTATGAGTCTCGTCACAGAATGACGACTGCTTGGTGAATGCCTGTGTGTGTGTGTGTGTGTGTGTGTGTGTGTGTGTGTGTGTGTGTGTGTGTGTGTGTGTGTGTGTGTGTGTGTGTGTGTGTGTGTGTGTGTGTGTGTGTGTGTGTGTGTGTGTGTGTGTGTGTGTGTGTGTGTGTGTGTGTGTGTGTGTGTGTGTGTGTGTGTGTGTGTGTGTGTGTGTGTGTTTGTGCGTGTGTGTGTGGGAACGGAGAGGCATGTCAACTCCGTTGAGATTTACTGTGGGGAGGGAGGGGATTTCTCCTGACCCCAACCATTGTAGGACGATAACCCCTCATAACTCTTAGAGCCAGTAACTTGTTGTGTGGAAGCTAATCTGTCTGTGTATGTGTGTTTGTGTGAGTCACTGGCTAAATCACTCTCTGTCTTAAAGAGTGGAAGACAGAGGGGAATCCCCTTTACTGAGAGGGCTACTCTCTATCCCTCTGTGTGAGTGTGTGTGTGTGTGTTTTCAGAGGAGTGTCTTCTTGCTTGGCATGTCCAGACAGTGACCTCATCGTACACACACACACACACACACACACACACACACACACACACACACACACACACACACACACACACACACACACACACACACACACACACACACACACACACACACACACACACACACACACACACACACACACACACACACACACACACACACAACACACGCAGACAGAACCCTTACTCAGACAAATGGTCAGGGCTTCCTCTAGTCAACATTTATTTACAATTGTTTTGGGGAAATCTCCCCGTCCTTTCTCCTCCCTCTTCATTCTCCACTCCATCCTTCCCCCATTCCATCCTTCACCTTGTCTTCAACTACAAAATTAAATGCTGGGTTAAAAACAACCAAGGGCTGGGTAAATAAATAGTGGAGAGAACACACATTGAGTTATTTTGACCCATTCAGTTGGGTAACTTCGTTGGGTTGTTTTCTTTGAAGACGGCTACTCGTGAGAGTAAATGTCCTTCCTATTCATCTGTTCTGTTGCATTGTCATTATATGTTAAGGTTGAGCACTGACACTTTCGTAGCTTTTATGAGTTTGAGTTCCTCAAGTGCCCATGCATCTCCCAATGTTGGGATAGTTACCTCTTTGTTATAATATTTCAATAATAATTTACATTTATATTAAACTGTGTAATGTGCAAAAAATATTGAAAGAAATTGTATATTTGCAGTTTACAGTCGTGGGAATTGGCCTCTATGGATAGAGCTACATTTAAATGTTTCCTACAGAAGAAAATGAAAGGCATATGCATAAGCATGGTATGTCTTGTCCCTGTGCTCCCCATGCTATTCGTTTCCCTCTGCTGGTCTTGTTTGGTTCTATCCTTCTCTCTCCCCCTCCCTCTCTCGCTCTCTCTTCTCTCTGTCGTTCCGGGAGATTATGGAAAATCTATTAGACTAAAAGAAAGGACAAAACAATTAACCTGACACAATACTGAATCCAAACATGACACTGTTGATTTTATGTGCATTTTATATTTACTGTACTTCTTGCCACATTTGTTGATAATGAAATCTGAAAATGCTCTGGATACATTCAGTAACATGATAAGAATATTCATGGAAAATTTAGGGAACATAAGACCAAACATTTATGAGAGTTTGAGTGAGAAGACTGACTGGTATCTCCAAGTGGCCACACACCTCTCCAAAGTGTGTACAGTTCCTAAGTAATTTCATTGCACTTTTATGACTCGAGGAAGAGTCTTCAACAATAAGTTGCTTTGCTGAGCTCTCCTAGCTGTGCCGTTGAGGAACTAGAGCAAGCACACTTGTAGTTTTTTTGTTTGGAACACAGCCCTGCATTACCTATGACACAATTACTGTTGTTGTTTACACAATAAATGGTCCATTATAAATCACAATCTGGGTCAGGTGTGCATCATTTGAAAGCGTGTTATATTGCTAACATGACTAGCTAAATTATAAAACACGATCTTGCAGTGTTATGCTTTCAAAAAGCAATTCAGAGAAGCAGATCATGATTTTGGTGTACATAGGATGGAGTCGTGAGAGCATTCAGATAAGTGGTCCATAGCAAATGGTCTTCATATAGACAAACATACAGTTGAAGTTGGATGTTTACATACACTTAGGTTGGAGTCATTAAAACTTGTTTTTCAAACTCCATAAATTTCTTGTTAACAAATTAGAGTTTTGGCAAGTTGGTTAGGACATCTACTTTGTGCATGACACAAGTCATTTTTCCAACAATTGTTTACAGACAGAATACTTCACTTATAATTCACTGCATCACAATTCCAGTGGGTCAGAAGTTTGCATTCACTAAGTTGACTGAGCCTTTAAAAAGCTTGGGAAATTATGTCATGGCTTTAGAAGCTTCTGATAGGCTAATTGACATCATTTGAGTGAATTGGAGATGTACCTATGGGTTTATTTCAAGGCCTACCTTCAAACTCAGTGCCTCTTTGCTTGAAATCATGGGGAAATCTAAAGAAATCAGCCAAGACCTCAGAAAAAGACTTGTAGACCTCCACAAGTCTGATTCATCCTTGGGAGCAATTTCCAAATGCCTGAAGGTGCCACATCCATCTGTACAAACAATAATACACAAGTATAAACATCCATGGGACCATGCAGCCGTCATACTGCTCAGGAAGGAGACGCTTTCTGTCTCCTAGAGATGAACGTACTTTGGTGCAAAAAGTGCAAATCAATCCCAGAACAACAGCAAAGGACCTTGCGAAGATGCTGGAGGAAACAGGTACAAAAGTATCTATATCCACAGTAAAACAAGTTATATATCGACATAACCTGAAAGGCCACTCAGCAAGGAAGAAGCCACTGCTCCAAAACCGCCATAAAAAAAGCCAGACTACGGTTTACAACTGCATAGGGGGACAAATGTCATACTTTTGAGAAATGTCCTGGGGTTTGGTGAAACAAAAATAGAACTGTTTGTCTATAATGACCACCGTTATGTTTGGAGGAGGAATGGGGAGGCTGGCAAGCCGAAGAACACCATCCCAACTGTGAAGCCCGGGTGTGGCAGAATCATCTTGTGGGGGTGCTTTGCTGCAGGAGGGACTGGTGCAGTTCACAAACTAGATGGCATCATGAGGTAGGAAAATTATGTGGATATATTGAAGCAACATCTCAAGACATAAGTCAGGAAGTTAAAGCTTGGTTGCAAATGGGTCTTCCAAATGGACAATGACCACAAGCATAATTCCAAAGTTGTGGCAAAATGGTTTGAGGCCAACAAAGTCAAGGTATTGGAGTGGCCATCACAAAGCCCTGACCTCAATCCAATAAAACACTTGTGGGCAGAACTGAAAAAGTGTGTGCGAGCAAGGAGGCCTACAAACCTGACTCAGTTACACCAGCTCTGTCAGGAGGAATGGGCAAAAATTCCTCCAACTTGTTCTGGGAAGCTTATGGAAGGCTACCCGAAACATTTGACCCAAGTTAAGCTTCTCTAAGCTTTTGACCAACTGGGAAGGGGATGTAAGAAATAATATCTAAAATAAATAATTCTCTCTACTGTTATTGTGACATTTCACATTCTTAAAATAAAGTTGTTATTTTAACAGACCTAAGACAGGGAATTTTTACTGGGATTAAATGTCAGGAATTGTGAAAAACTGAGTTTAAATATATTTGGCTAAGGTGTATCTAAAATTCCGACTTCAACTGTAGGCTCATTCTGTTTAGTACAATCCAGGGTATAACGCCATGTCATCGTCTAACTGTACATCAAACACAGTGATCATAAACCTTGACACTGTAGTACATGAGTTTTATCATATGGAAATGTGAAGTGGAGTAATGGGTGTTTGGCTTGCTTGTATGACATCAAAGCAGTTTTCATTATAATCCTTAAAGTCTCATCTTTCAGAATTTATGGATTCCTTTCGATTTACAGCATTCCCCTCACTCAGACAACAAAACATTTGCAAAAGTTACCCAGTTAGCGGGCGGGATGAAATATATCTATCTCTCTCTCTCTGCTGCTTCTTGTAAATATTTTAAGAAATGAATTTGTTCAACTATTTGTAACATCGTTCGTCTGTTGTATGAAGAGAGTCAGACCGAAATGCAGCGTGTAGGTTACTCATGACTTTAATGAAAATAATCGCGGTACATGAAATAACTGTATATGAAAACAACAAATGAAACGTGAAACCTATTACAGCCTATCTGGTGACTACATTTACATTTACATTTAAGTCATTTAGCAGACCCTCTTATCCAGAGCGACTTACAAATTGGCTACAACACTAAGACAGGAACAAACACCCACAAAATACAACGCGAAAGTCAGGCTGTCTAAATACGGTTCTCAATCAGAGACAACGACAAGCACCTGACTCTGATTGAGAATCGCCTCAGGCAGCCAAGCCTAACTAGACACACCCCTAATCAACACAATCCCAATTACTACAAACCCCAATACGAATCACAACATATAAACCCATGTCACACCCTGGCTTACCCAAACATATACCAAAAACTCAAAATATAATGACCAAGGCGTGACAGAACCCCCCCCCCCTAAGGTGCGGACTCCGGGACGCACCTCAAGAGCATAGGGAGGGTCCGGGTGGGCGTCTGTCCATGGTGGCGGTTCTGGCTCGGGACGTGGACCCCACTCCATAAATGTCCTAGTTCCTCCCCTTCGCATCCTGGGATAATCCACCTTCTCCGCCGACCATGGCCTAATAGTCCTCACCCTGATCCCCACATAACTGAGGGGCAGCTCGGGACCGAGGGGCAGCTCGGGACAGAGGGGCAGCTCAGGACAGAGGGGCATCTCAGGACAGAGGAGCAGCTCGGGACAGAGGGGCATCTCAGGACAGAGGGGCAGCCCGGGACTGAGGGGCAGCTCGGGACTGAAGGGCAGCTCGGGACTGAGGGGCAGCTCAGGACAGAGGGGCGTCTCAGGACAGAGGGGCATCTCAGGACCGAGGGGCGTCTCAGGACAGAGGGGGATCTCAGGAGAGAGGGGCAGCTCGGGACAGAGGGGCATCTCAGGACAGAGGGGCAGCCCAGGACTGAGGGGCAGCTCGGGACTGAGGGGCAGCTCAGGACAGAGGGGTGTCTCAGGACAGAGGGGCATCTCAGGACAGAGGGGCAGCTCGGGACAGAGGGGAAGCTCGGGACAGAGGGGCAGCTCAGGACCGAAGCAGCCCGGTACTGAGGGGAAGCCCAGTACTGAGGGGAAGCCCGGTACTGAGAGGCAGCCCAGTACTGAGAGGAAGCTGAGTACTGAGAGGAAGCTCAGTACTGAGAGGAAGCTCAGGCAGGTAGTAGGCTCCGGTAAATCCTGGCTGGCTGGTGGAACTGGATGATTCAGGTTGTCTGGCCGATCTGGCGGATCTTGGCAGACTGGCACTTCTGGCGGATCCTGGCAGACTGGCGACGCTGGGCCAACTGGCGGTGCTGGGCAGACTGGCCACGCTGGGCAGACTGGGAGCACTGGCCGCGCTGGGCAGACTGGGAGCACTGGCGGAGCTGGGCAGACTGGGAGCACTGGCAGCGCTGGGCAGACTGGGAGCACTGGCGGAGCTGGGCAGACTGGGAGCACTGGCCGCACTGGGCAGACTGGGAGCACTGGCGGAGCTGGGTAGACTGGGAGCACTGGCAGAGCTGGGTAGACTGGGAGCACTGGGCAGACTGGGAGCACTGGCCGCGCTGGGCCGACTGGGAGCACTGGCCGCGCTGGGCCGACTGGGAGCAATGGCGGCGCTGGGCAGACTGGAGACTCCGGCAGCGCAGGAGAGGAGAAAGGCTCTGGCTGTGCTAAACAGGCGAGGCGCACTGGAGGCCTGGTGCGTGGTGCTGGAACTGGTGGTACTGGCGCGAGGACACGCACAGGAAGCCTGGTGCGGGGAGCTGCTACCGGAGGACTGGTGTGTGGAGGTGGCACAGGATGGGCTAGACCGTGAAGGCGTACTGGAGATCTTGAGAGCAGTGTAGGCACAGGACGTGCAAGGCTAGGGATGTGCACAGGAGGCCTGGTGCGTGAGGCTGGCACCAACTTCACCAGCTGACTAACACGCACCTCAGGTTGAGTATAGAGCGCTAACTCAGGTGCTATTAAATCCCCGACACGATCCGTCGGACTAATATTATATCTATAGCACCAAGCTAGCAACTCCCTCATTACTCTCCACTCCACTTTCCCCATTAACTCCTCCACAGTCTCTGCTTCGCTCTTTGGCTCAGGTCTATCTCCTGACTCAGCCATACTCTCCCTAAGCCCCCCCCCCCCCAATAATTTTTTTGGGGTGACTTTCCGGTTTCCAACCGCGTCGCCGTGCTGCCTCCTCACACCTGCGCCTCTCCGCTTTAGCTGCTTCTATTTCCTCCTTGGGACGGCGATATTCTCCCGGCTGCGCCCAGGGTCCTTTTCCGTCTAATTTCATCTCCCAAGACCAGAAGTCCTCATATTGCTGCTCCTCACAATGAACAGGGAGAGTAGGCTCAGGTCTGACTCCTGACTCAGCCACTCTCTCTCTGCGCTTTCCCCCGTTACTTTCGGTTTTCGCTCTGTATAGCCGTGCTTTCCTTTTCGACTCCATACGTCTATAGCCCTCTTCGCATTGCTGTAGGGAATCCCAGGCGGGCTCCTGCACTCGCTCTGGGTCGGCCGCCCACCTGTCGATATCTTCCCACGTAGTATGCTCCATGCTTCTGCTGTCCATAACGTCCTCCTTCAGATCCTGCCAGTTTACACACTGCTCGGTCTGTGAGTGGTGGGTGTTTCTGTAACGTCGTTCGTCTGTTGTATGAAGAGAGTCAGACCGAAATGCAGCGTGTAGGTTACTCATGACTTTAATTAAAATAATCGCGGTACATGAAATAACTGTATATGAAAACAACAAACGAAACGTGAAACCTATTACAGCCTATCTGGTGACTACAACACTAAGACAGGAACAAACACCCACAAAATACAACGCGAAAGTCAGGCTGTCTAAATACGGTTCTCAATCAGAGACAACGACAAGCACCTGAGAATCGCCCCAGGCAGCCAAGCCTAACTAGACACACCCCTAATCAACACAATCCCAATTACTACAAACCCCAATACGAAACACAACATATAAACCCATGTCACACCCTGGCTTACCCAAACATATACCAAAAATACAAAATATAATGACCAAGGCGTGACACTATTGCCTTTCTCTCTTTTTGAGTCAACTACTCACCACATTTTATGCACTGCAGTGCTAGCTAGCTGTAGCTTGTGCTTTCAGTATAAGATTAATTCTGATCCTTTTATTGGGTGGACAACATGTCAGTTCATGCTGCAAGAGCTCTGATAGGTTGGAGGACATCTTCCAGAATTAGTAATAATTACTGTGTAAGTCTATGGAAAGGGGGTGAGAACCAAGAGCCTCCTTGGTATTGTACTAAAGTCAATGTACTCAGAGGAGGATGGACAATAACTGTCCTCTGGCTACACCAGACCTTCATTACAAAACAGTGTGTTTTAATAAGTTATTTGGTGACATGTGAATATATTTAGTATAGTATATAAAGTATAGTATAATGTTTCACTATTTGTATTAAATTCACTGAGGCGTATCCACTGCTGTGCACCTACATATGGCTGACTTTGTAAAACAACACATTTTACTGCACCTATCTGGTGTATATGACAATCCATTTTTGTTCCATTATCTTTCATTTGTAGGCTAGGTTGTAGAAACCTCATGATGGGTACAAGGCAAATTAGAGTATCATGTAGTAGCCTAAACCTATTGATGTTACTGGGTGAGCTGGGTGAAAGGAATATTAACGACAATCATCAAATATGCTGTAATAGAAATAAGGCCCATGAAAAATGTCCTCTCTAATCTTAAACGCCACCGACCCAACGTGCACTTTGGCTGCTCTACGAGTGGTCTGGATCACTCACAGATGAACAAAGGTTTTTAAGAGCCATGAAAGCTCTGGGAAACACCTTGGCTACTAAAGATACAGTGCCTTCAGAAAGTATTCACACCCCACTGGCCTACACACAATACCCCATAATGTCAAAGTGGAATGATGTTTGTTGAAATTTTACAAAAAGCTGAAATGTCTTGAGTCGATAAATATTCAACCCCTTTGTTATGGCAACCTCATAAGTTCAGGAGTAAAAATGTGCTTAATAAGTCCCATAATATGTTGCATGAACAATAATAGTGTTTAACGTGTTTTTCTTATGACTACCTCATCTCTTTACACATACAATTATCGGTAAGGTCACTCAGTCAAGCAGTGAATTGTGAGCAGTGAATACCTCGCAAAGAAGGACACCTATTGGTAGATGGGTAAAAATGTAAAACAGACATTGAATATCCCGTTGAGCATGGTGAAGTTATTAATTACACTTTGGATGGTGTATTAATACACCTAGACACAACAAAGATACAGGCGTCCTTCCTAACTCTAGTTGCAGGAGAGGAAGAAAATCTCTCAGGGATATGTCGCCACGAGGCCAATGGTGACTTTAAAACAGTTACAGAGTTTAATGGCTGTGATAGGAGAAAAATGAGGATGGATCAACAAAATTGTAGTTACTCCACAATATTCACCTAAATCACAGAGTGAAAAGAATGAAGCTTGTACTAAATAAAAATATTCCAAAAAATGCATCTTGCTTGCAATAAAGTAAAACTGCAAACAATTTGGCAAGGAAATTAACTTTATGTCCTGAATTCAAAGCGGTATGTTTAGGGCAAATCTACCACAACAAATCACTGAGTACCACTCTTCATATTTTCAAGCATGGTGGTGGCTGCATAATGTTATGGGTATGCTTGTCTTCAGCAAGGACTAGGGAGTTTTTTAGGATAAAAAGAAACGGAAAAGAGCTTAGCACAGGCAAAATCCTTAAGGAAAACCTGGTTCAGTCTGATTTCCAACAGACACTGGGAGACAAATTCACCCTTCAGCAGGACAATAACATAAAACACAAGGCCAAATATACACCGGAGTTGCTTACCAAGACAACATTGAATGTTCCTGAGTGGCTAGCTACAGATTTGACTTAAATCGGCTTGAAGTTCCATGACAAGACTTGACAGAGCTTGAAGAATTATTGTACAATCCAGGTGTGCAAAGCTCTTAGAGACTTAACCAGAAAGACTCACATCTGTAATCGCAGATGTGATTACAGATGTGGGGGGGCGGCAGCGTAGCCTAGTGGTTAGAGCGTTGGACTAGTAACTGTAAGGTTGCGAGTTCAAACCCCCGAGCTGACAAAGTACAAATCTGTCGTTCTGCCCCTGAACAGGCAGTTAACCCACTGTTCCCAGGCCGTCATTGAAAATAAGAATATGTTCTTAACTGACTTGCCTGGTTAAATAAAGGTTAAATATATATATATATATATATATATATATATATATATATATTGACACAGGGGTGTGAATATTTATATGAATGAGATATTTCTGTATTTCATTTCCAATAAATTTGCAAAAATGTTTAAAAACAAGTTTTCACTTTGTCCTTATGGGGCGTTTTGTGTAAATGGGTGGGACAAAAAAATCGATTTTAATTCATTTTGAATTCAGGCTGCAACACAACTAAGGTGGAATAAGTCAAGGGGCATGAATACTCTCTGAAGGCACTGTACATGGTAAGAAGGTTCTAATGGTGCGAAGACTCCTGGAAATTAGGGCCTGATCTCAATAACCCAGCATCAACAACCCAACCTTGCTCTTTCTTCACCTTTACTGCAGTCAAAATACCAAATCCCCCTTTAGTGGCCTCATAGGTGGAATGTTATTCATATTTGTCATAATTTCATGATTAAAAAAATGCAAAAATGTAAGAGCCAAAAACATGGTGTTTCTATGTCAAACAGTTTTGTTAAGTTTCAGTCTTCTGTAATGTATATAAAGTGTAATATTGGGATGCAAACTCAAAAATACATTTCATCTCTATATCTGACACGGTACGTGTGTCTTCTTCTTTTAAAGCCCATAACCATATGTTCGAGGTGTACTTTTATTTCAAAGTAGATTTGTTTAAGACTACCAAGAAACAATCTGTGTGTCTGTGATTTAGCTCACTGGAGTAATTATTAAAGCAAACAACCAAACAAAGTGACCCAATGCCTCCAACACAGCAATTGGGTCATAAAAAACCCAGCACAAACACGCAGAAGCACAAGCACAAGCACAAGCACAAGCACACACACACACACACACACACACACACACACACACACACACACACACACACACACACACACACACACACACACACACACACACACACACACACACACACACACACACACACACACACACACACACACACACACACACACACACACACACACACACACACACACACACAGTGGTTGTCGGTCCATCAATAATAATGTGTGTCTGTTCTCTGTCTCCTGTATGAATTACTGAGAGAGTCGTTGTAATGGTTTCTGCTTCAAATAAACACACCCTGAAACACAGATTCCTGCTTCCCCCTGCCCTAAATCATATCTGATAATAGACTACAGTACATTTCCACGCACACAGAGCTCAGACACTTAACCCTGGAAAGATTCAATGATGGAGAATAAAAGAGTGATTTGTGTACCGCTGAGGGGAAAACAAGTAATCCCATCATTCAGCGTGACATGCAACACAACACGCTGCATCAGTCACACATACACGATCACACTCACCTCACACACACACACTCACATACTTTATAAGTAGGATGAAAGCTTCTCTCACCCACATAATAACCTGATTGATTTTTCTATTTACCACATCAATCCATCCTCTCTTTATCCTGCCATGAACCGCCTCTATTCTCCCTACGAGCATCACTTTAAATGTAATATATTTATGTATCTATGTAAATATGATGTTTAAAATGGAGCGATGTTCATAGGGAGAACAGAGGCGGCTCACAACAGGATAAAGAGAGGATGGATAGATGTGGTAAATAAATAACAATTCTGCTGCTGTGTGTGTGTGTGTGTGTGTGTGTGTGTGTGTGTGTGTGTGTGTGTGTGTGTGTGTGTGTGTGTGTGTGTGTGTGTGTGTGTGTGTGTGTGTGTGTGTGTGTGTGTGTGTGTGTGTGTGTGTGTGTGTGTGTGTGTGTGTGTGTGTGTGTGTGTGTGTGTGTGTGTGTGTATGTGTGTACGTATGTGCGTGTGCACCCCAACTCACAGACAAACATGGGCAAGCAGATTTGCAGCATAAAGGTATTAAATCTCATAAATATGGTTATACAGATTATCAGAGATATATTTATGTATTTATGTAAATATATCTCGGGTAATCTGTATACACATATTTATGAGATTTAATACCTTTATGCTTCAAATCTGCATGCCCATGTTTGTCTGTGAGTTGGGGTGCACACGCACATACGTACACACATACACATACACACACACACATGCACATGCACACACACACCCCCAGTGAGTGTGTCCATGCGTTTGGTGCATACCAATCCCCTTGTCTGTCTCCCTGCGGGGGCATTAATTCCTGCCCATATTTCCACCAGATTATGGTCTGGTTATACCCGCGACTAATTGAACATTAAATATAAAGAAAGTTAATGAAAATGTCCTTTATCCCCTCCAAACTAGGGCCTGAGAGCGCATCTATTACAGAGAATTCATCTGGCCGCAGCGCGTATTGCAAGAGGGAGATGTATGCACGTCACGCTCCTCTTCTCTCTGACCCGAATCCTGGTCCCCATTTTCTCTCTATGGGTAAATAACAAAGGAAGTGTTCTTCCCACTTCTCATAATTTCTACATTCCCTGATCCTCACTTGTTTTCCTCCAGTGAAAACACACTGAACACACACACCTCGTAGAGAGAGAAATAGATGTGGCCCTGTCTACAAACAACCCCTAGCCCCATCCATACATTGTCACGATCGATAAAGCAGTAAAAATGGGATAGTTTGACACTGTAGTTTCAGTAGAATCATCAAGCCTACTCTACTTCTTCAGAACTGTTGGATTGGGACACAAATTCTAATCCTTCAATTTAAACCTGGAGAGGGAATTCATGACATCCATCGTAGCTCTAACGGTCTATTCAGACATCCCCAGTCTCTGTCCTTCCCTGTTTCCTAGTGACTTCCCTACTGTCCTACTATAGTCTCTATCCAGAGCCACTGTCACAACCAGGAAAAGCAGGTTAGAGAGAAAGAGATGTGAAGTGGAAGAGAAGGACACAATGGATGGATGGATGCTTTCATTCAGATAAAAGGAATGAACGCTGAGGCATTTACATGGTCTATTATCCCACTGAAAATACAGCCCATCCATCTCTCCCCCTTCTCTCTGTCTCTCTCTCCCCCAGGCCACTCTCATTACCACCTCTCTCTCTCTCTCTCTCTCTCTCTCTCTCTCTCTCTCTCTCTCTCTCTCTCTCTCTCTCTCTCTCTCTCTCTCTCTCTCTCTCTCTCTCTCTCTCTCTCTCTCTCTCTCTCTCTCTCTCTCTCTCTCTCCCTATCCCAGCCAGGCATTGCAGGGTTAACTATGCCATTTAAGGGTAACCACAGAAAACAATACGCAGCCCCCCAAAAAACAATAAAAGGGACTTTTTCCTCCGTATTTTTAATTTAACATCAAAAGCGCCTTTTACCAGCGACCTCTGAGAGCCAGCCGTCTCTAGCTCTCTGAGAGCCTACCCCCCAACCCCCCTTAATCACATTCAAATTGGTTAGTGTTCAGAAAATAGAAATATGTATTAGATAGCAATACATTTTCATCATTGGCTAAGCTTGCTTCTTAATTGTCCTGTCCCAAGGCTTTGGAATTTCATTGTTCGTTAGGTGCTTAAGTCCCCCATCTCATTCTGCCTCTCTGACATTAGCGCTGAGGGCTCTAATACCGCCCTAATTTGAATGGGGATTTACATGATAGAGCAGGGAGCATTAAAATATGGAGGGAGAAAAAAAATGTAAAAGAGAAAAGGGGGAAACAGCTTCTTTCACTTCAAAAGTCACTTTGTTCAAAGTCAAATCACAATGTTTAAAGATGCTCTATCGTTCTTTTTCCCAGGGTTTTGGACACCAGCCCTCGTTAGCTGGTTTGTTTTTTCCTACTGATCTCTCTCTCGTTTTCCGCCCCCCCTCCGTCTCTTTTTCCTATTACAGTTTCTTTGTTTAGCCAATATTGGATCATTTTCTGACAGATGGAAAGTGCTTTTCATTTTCTCTTTTTGCCTGCTGCAAATGGACTGCTGCCATTTTATCCTTCTCTTCATCCCCCTGTTCTTCTCTTTCTCCCCTCCTGCTTTCTCTCGCCCTCTCTCCCTCTCCCACTCTATCGCATGTTGGATTCAGTTCTTGCATCCTCAAACTTACCGGCCTGTGTGTGTGTGTGTGTGTGTGTGTGTGTGTGTGTGTGTGCGTGCGTGCGTGCGTGCGTGCGTGCGTGCGTGCGTGCGTGCGTGCGTGCGTGTGTGTGTGTGTGTGTGTGTGTGTGTGTGTGTGTGTGTGTGTGTGTGTGTGTGTGTGTGTGTGTGTGTGTGTGTGTGTGTGTGTGCGTGCGTGCGTGTGTGTGTGTGTGTGGAGCAGGGGTCTCCAGTTAGGACGCCCAGAGCAGCAGGAATGCCTGGAATTGTTTTCTGTTTGTTCTGGTGTTTTTTTGGATCAGAGAGATATTTCTCTCTTGGCGTGGGTGTGAGTGTGTCCCTGTGTATGTGTGTTTTGGATCAGTGTGAGGGAGAGGCGGCGATGATAAAGAGAATCAGATGTGTGCACTGTGGGCCAGTCTGTGTGTGTGTGTTGGCGTCTGGCCGTGCCGACGTGTAAATGTCCATAAGGCAGACACAGGGCAAACAGTCTGGGACGAGAATTAGTGTTTTGGCACTGTATGCTGGTGCTGCTGCTGCGTGCATGCATGTATGTGTGAAATAAAGAGTGAGAACAAGAGAAAGCGAGAGAGGCAGAGATGCCAATAAAACATTTCTGAACTTAATTGTATTAGAGAGAGAGAGAGAGAGAGAGAGAGAGAGAGAGAGAGAGAGAGAGAGAGAGAGAGAGAGAGAGAGAGAGAGAGAGAGAGAGAGAGAGAGAGAGAGATACTATAGGAGAGGGGATCAGTCTGCTGTTTGGTCCTACAGTTCAGTACCACTTGTATGTCTCGTTGTGTTTTATCTAATTAGTGGCATTGGTCTGACCTGAGAGTCAGACACTTTAAAATGTCACTGAGACGTGTGTGCCAGTGTGTGCACGCCTGTGTGCATGCGTATGCATGTGTGTATGTGTGTTCGCGTGCATGTGTATAGGTTGTAAAGCTCTGTCAGTGGATCAGAGATAATGAGAGAGATAGGGATGACCCTGGACAGATAGTTAAGAGAAGGTCAACTCAGGGTAGGAAGGTAATCTTGAGTGGGTTGAGTCACCGATGTGATCTTCCTGTCTGGGTTGGCGTCCCCCCTTGGGTTGTGCCGTGGCGGAGATCTTGGTGGGCTATACTCTGCCTTGTCTCAGGATGGTAAGTTGGTGGATGAAGATATCGATCTAGTGGTGTGGGTGCTGTGCTTTGGAAAAGTGGGTGGGGTTATATCCTTCCTGTTTGGCCCTGTTCCTGCGTAACATCGGATGGGGCCACAGTGTCTCCTGACCCCTCCTGTCTCAGCCTCCAGTATTTTCTCTGTGTATATCAATGATGTTGCTCTTGCTGCGGGCGATTCCCTGATCCACCTCTACGCAGACGGCACCATTCTGTATACTTCTGGCCCTTCCTTGGACACTGTGCTATCTAACCTACGTGCTCCTTCAATGCCATACAGCACTCCTTCCGTGCTCCTTCAATGCCGTACAACACTCCTTCCGTGCTCCTTCAATGCCGTACAACACTCCTTCCGTGCTCCTTCAATGCCGTACAACACTCCTTCCGTGCTCCTTCAATGCCGTACAACTGGACACTGGAGGGGAGCGGGCTCTGCATGTAACGCCTGCTCAATGTCCGCATCCAGCTCCCACACTACCGGCATAACCAGGCAGGTGGCGGGGAGTATGGGAGTGGGATCCACAGCTGGGACACAGCTCCTATCCCAGCCTTGGACGCATCCACCTCCACTATGATCGCCAAAGTGGCATCCGTATGGGCAAGCACGGGAGCCGAAGTAAACAGAGCCCTCAGGTGACCAAAAGCTCTGTCTGCATCAGCCGACCATTGCAAATGTACCGGGCACCCCTTCAGCAGTGAGGTAATGGGAGCCGCTACCTAACTAAAACCCAGTATAAACCTCCGGTAGTAGTTGGCAAACCGTAAGAACCGCTGCACCTCCTTTACCGTGGTGGGAGTAGGCCAATTACGCGCGGCTGAAATGCGGTGAGGTGGAAATGCGGTACCCTAGGAAGGAGACGACCTGCTGGAAGAACAGGCATTTCTCAGCCTTGACGTACAGGTCATGCTCCAACAGTCGTCCAAGCACCCTGCGCACCAGGGACACATGCTCGGTGTGTGTAGCGGAGTATATCAGAATGTCATCAATATACTCCACCACACCCTACCCGTGCAGGTCCCTGAATATCTCGTCTACAAAGGCTTGGAAGACTGATGGCCATTCATCAACCCGTACGGCATGACGAGGTACTCATAGTGCCCTGAGGTGGTACTGAACGCCGTCTTCCACTCGTCTCCCTCCGGGATACGCACCAGGTTGTAAGCTCTCCTGAGATATAGCTTGGTGAAGAAGCGCCCCGGGCATTGACTCAATCACTGTGGTGATGAGCGGTAGCGGGTAACTATACCTCACAGTGATCTGATTCAGACCCCGATAGTCAATACACAGGCGCAGACCTCCCTCCTTCTTCTTCACAAAACAGATTCTCGAGGAGGCGGGTGATGTGGAAGACCGAATGTACCCCTGATGCAGGGATTCGAAGACATATGTTTCCATAGCCACTGTCTCCGCCTGTGAGAGGGGATACACATGACTCCTGGGAAGTACAGTGTCTACCAGGAAATGTATTGCTCATTTGCCCCGTCGATGGGGTGGTAATTGAGTCGCCTTCTTTTTGGAGAAGGCGAGAGCCAAATCGGCAAATATTCAGGGGAAATGAGCACGGAAACCCCTACACACCTCCCCGAGCACTCTCGCGACCACCCTGTGAGAGTCCTCTGTTGCCAAGAAACAGTGAGGTCATGACAAGCTAACCAGGGTAGGCCTAGCACCACGGGAAACGCAGGAGAGTCGATAAGGAAGCAACTAATTCTCTCCTTGTGACCTCCCTGTTTCACCATGCCCAGTTGAGCGGTGGCCTCCCTATACAACCCTGACTCTAATGGTCGACTATCTAAGGCGTGAACGGGGAAAGGCACAGCCACGGGAACTGCCTGCTGCCTTGATACCCAGAGGAACCAACCCGGCACCGGCCGGCAGTGTGACCTCTGCGGCCACAAATGGTGCACGAGCTGGAACCCCCGCCAGTCTCCCTGCACACCGCCCCTCCCAGCTCCATGGGTATCGGAGAGAGGGTGTGGGGGGATGGAACCAACAGACCCCGATCTGAACGTCCATGGGTAGCCAGCAGGTTATCCAGCCGGATGGACAGGTCCACCAGCTGGTCGAATGTGAGGTGGTATCTCTGCAGGCCAACTCCCTGACGGACGTCCTCGCGACGATTTCAGCGATAATGGTCAATCAGGGTCCTGTCGTTCCATCCCGCGCCGGCAGCCAGGGTCTGAAACTCCAGGGCGAACTCCTGGGCGCTCCTCGTCACCTGCCTCAGATGGAAGAGGTGTTCACCCGCTGCTCTACCCTCAGGCGGGTGGAAGAAGACTGCCCGGAAATGGCGGGTGAACTCCTCAAACTGGTCCAACGCCGCATCTTCCTCTCTCCACACGGCTTTGGCCCACTCCAGGGCTTTCCCGGTGAGGCACAAGACGAGGGCGGACACGCGCTCCTCCACCCCTATACCAGGGGTACCTGCTACTGCTGACTCCATGAGTATAGGTCTGGAATTCTGTAAGTGGTGCGTACTGGCAGCAGAGAAGTCAGGCTCAGGAGAGCAAAAACTGTGTTACAACGGCACAGTTTAAGAAGAAAAATCACCATAAACAGAACAATCAATGCAAAGGGTACAAAACCCATCACACACCAGAACAACGTGCACAAGCACTTACAATAAACAATTCCGGACAAGGACATGGGGGAACAGAGGGTTACATACACAACATGCAATGATGGAATTGAAGCCAGGTGTGTGGGAAGACAAGACAAAACAAATGGAAAATGAAAAATGGATCAATAATGGCTAGAAGACCGGGGACGCCGAATGCCGATCACCACCCGAACAAGGAGAGGAACCAACTTCGGCGGAAGTCGTGACAGTCAGATTAGTACAAATGGCCTCATTCCCTTTATTCAGATTACAACCTCTCACTTTCAGTTTTTTGAAAATGAAATCATTTGCAAAATATCGCTATTTTCAAAACAAGCCATAGAAAGTTGGTTGCAATTTCAGTTTAATCCACCAGGTAAGACAGAACAAATAATACAACAAATATTATGGTTAAACTAAAATTGTAAAAAGTATAGTCTTGGTCAATTATATCATAAATAGGACTGGTGAAGTTGTTATAAATGCAGCTAACAAAATATATGGAAATGTCTGCCCTACCCAAAATTACAACCAACTAATTGGGAAAAGTAACAAACTTGTCTGTCGGCCCTGCATTAAAGACAAAAATTGCTTAAAGAAAATTGGGATAAATTAAAAAGTATACCAGTTCCATTTAAGGACCACAAAATGGACAGCTGTGCCGTATAGATTGCAACATATTTGGTAAGAGATTTTTTGATGTACCCATTCCATGGCACATGGTTTATGAACTGATACACACAACGACGCTGAATTCAAAACTTTTTCCATTTAAATTATTATGCAAAATGCAATAATCTCAGCTCTGCAGATTTTGCTGCGAAGAAACAGATTCATTAGATCATTTGTTTTGATACTGTTTTTGGTTGCAGGTCCAGGAATGGCTAAAGAATTGCAACATTTACCTGGAGCTAACTCTAGCACTGCTGGGTGATTTGAAAAGTCATAGTCAATCGATTAATTATTTAATAATATTTTCAGCAAAAATGTTTATTTTTCACTTACAATCTGTAGAAACTATGAGAATAGAAAGGATCAGAACTTTTGTGAAACATCTCAGTAAAATTTAAAAAATATATGGCAAATAGAAATAAAAAATGGATGGTGGTAAGAGATAGATGGGAGGGGTTGAGTGGAGCTGAAGGGTGGAACTAATAACAAGATAACTAATGTAAAATATACTGTGTCCGTAAAATGTATATAGGTTCAGATCTTTTGTGAAACACCACAGTTAAAAAATATATGACACGTAGAAATTAAATTGGATGGTATTCATGATTTGATTTGATTTGATTTAGATAGATGGAGTGGTTGAGGGTAGCTGAAGGATGGGATTAAAAACAAAGAAAATATAATTATTGTAAAATACATTGTGTTAAATTATACAGTACATTCGGAAAGTATTCAGACCCCTTCAATTTTCCCACTTTGTTACGTTACAGCCTTATTCTAAAATAGATAATTAAATAAAAAAGTATACTTTATTTACATAAGTATACAGACCCTTTCCTATGAGACTCGAAATTGAGTTCAGGTGCATCCTGTTTCCATTGATTATCCTTGAGATGTTTCTACTTGAGATGAGTTCAACTGTGATAAATTCAATTGATTAGACATGATTTGGAAAGGCACACACCTATCTACTGTATATAAGGTTCAACCGTTGACAATTCATGTCAGAGCAAAAACCAAGCCATAATGTCATAGGAATTGTCCATAGAGACAGGATTGTGTCAAGGCACATACAGTATCTGGGGAAGGGTACCAAAAAATATCTGCAGTATTGAAGGTCCCCAAGAACACATTGGCCTCCATCATTATTAAATGGAAGAAGTTTGGAAGCACCAAGACTCTTGCTTGAGCTGGCCGCCCGGTCAGGGAGGTGACCAAGAACCCGATGGTCTCTCTGACAGAGCTCCAGAGTTCCTCTGTGGACATTGGAGAACCTTCCAGAAGGACAACCATCTCTGCAGCACTCTACCAATCAGGCCTTCATGGTAGAGTGGCCAGACGGAAGCCAGTAAATAGCACATTTAGAGTTTGCCAAAAGGCACCTAAAGGATTATGAGACCATGAGAAACAAGATTCTCTGGAACGATGAAACCAAGATTGAACTCTTTGGCCTGAATGCTAAGCATCACGTCTGGAGTAAACCTGGCACCGCTCATCACCTGCCCAATACCATCCATAAAGAAAAACCCTTGAATGAGTAGGTGTGTCCAAACTTTTGTCTGGTACCGTATATATACCAGTCAGAAGGCCAGCATTCCGAAGTCGCCTCTTCACTGTTGACGTTGAGACTGGTGTTTTGCGGGTACTAATTAATCAAGCTGCCGGTTGAGGACTTGTGAGACGTCTGTTTCTCAAACTAGACACTCTAATGTACTTGTCCTCTTGCTCAGTTGTGCACCTGGGCCTCCCACTCCTCTTTCTATTCTGGTTAGAGGCAGTTTGCGCTCTTCTGTGAAGGGAGAACTACACCGCATTGTACAAGATCTTCAGTTTCTTGGCAATTTCTCGCATGGAATTGCCATCAAGAATGGACTGACGAGTTTCAGAAGAAAGTTCTTTGTTTCTAGCCATTATGAGCCTGTAATCTAACCCACAAATGCTAATGCTCTAGATACTCAACTAGTCTAAAGTAGGCCAGTTTTTATTTCTTCTTTAATCAGCACAACAGTTTTCAGCTGTGCTAACATAATTGCAAAAGGGTTTTCTAATGATCAATTAGCCTTTTAATATGCTAAACTTGGATTAGCTAACACAACGTGTCTTTGGAACACAGGAGTGATGGTTGCTGATAATGGCCCTCCGTACGCCTATGTCGATATTCCATAAGAAATCTGCCGTTTCCAGCTACAATAGTCATTTACAATGTCTACACTGTATTTAGGATACATTTTAATGGATTTTCTTTCATTAACAAGGACATTTCTAAGAGTCCCCACACTTTAGAACGGTAGTGTATATTTACAAAACATGTATGGGAGATTGAAAATGATGCAGACAATTACAATGTTTTTTAAAATAATGCACCTCTCTGTCACGCCCTGACCTTAGAGAGCCGTTTTATTTCTCTATTTGGTCAGGTCAGGGTGTGATGTGGGGTGGGCATTCTATGTTTGTTTTTCTATGATTTTGTATTTCTAGGTTTTGGCCGGGTATGGTTCTCAATCAGGGAGAGCTGTCTATCGTTGTCTCTGATTGGGAACCATACTTAGGTAGACCTTTCCCTCCTTTCTTTGTGGGAAGTTAACTTTGTTTGTGGCACATAGCCCTTAAACTTCAAGGTTGTTTTGTATTGTTTATTGTTTTTGTCGGTGTTATGTCTAATAAAGGGAATATGTACGCTCACCACAGTGCGCTTTGGTCCTCTTCATTCGACGGCCGTGACACTCTCTTTCTGATTTGTTCTCTAATTTCATAAAAACATTCCAAAGAGCACAGTTGCTTCACTTCAAAATAATGAATTGCATATAGGGAGCTCACTTCACCAACAATGTAGCACCTACCTGCAAGAAACATCTCACATGTCATAATGAAGTTGATCAGCTCTCTACACTCTTAGAAAATAAGGTGCTATCTAGAACCTAAATGGGTTCTTCGGCTGTCCCCATAGGATAACCCTTTGAAGAACTATTTTTGGTCCAAGGTAGAACCCCTTTCGTTTCAGGTAGAACCCTTTTGAGTTCCATGTAGAACCCTTTAAACAGAGGGTTCTATGTGGAACCCAAAATAGTCCTACCTGGAACCAAAAAGGGTTCAACATGGAACCAAAAAAGTTATCCTATGTGGACAGCCGAATAACCCCTTTGGAACCCTTCTTTCTAAGAGTGTATGAACAACATGGTCTGTCTGCATATTTTCTGGTATCACTGATCTAAGTGTACATTAATATATTAGTATATTAAGAGCTTTTCCCTTGCTGTTTTTGGCACAGTTGGATGAGTACATGCAGTCCAGCTGTGATGACATCCAGCAGTATAGAGCTGAGCGATAAACCAACAATATAAACGCAAAATAAAATGTTGGTCCCATGTTTCACGAGCTAAAATAAAAGATCCCTTAAGTGTTCCATACGCACAAAAAGCTAATTTGTCTCAAATTGTGTGCACACATTTGTTAACATCCCTGTTAGTGAGCATTTCTCCTTTGCCAAGATAAAGGGTAAAGCCCTTTTGTGATGAAAAACTGATGGTTCTCGCCTAGCTCCCCAGTGGGGTGGGCCTGGCTGCCAAGTGGGTGGGCCTATGCCCTCCATGGCTGCACCCCGTCCCAGTCATGTGAGATCCATAGATTAGGGCCTAATTTATTTATTTCAATTGACTGATATACTGTACTTATACAAACTGTAACTCAATAAATTCGTTGAAATTGTCCGTCTCGGACAGAGATGGATATACTTTTATGCCTGCTATGTTAGGTTAGATACAAACAGATCGCATAGACCACATGAGAGATGAATGGACACAACACAAAGACGAGATGGATACAGTTCGTAAAAGTATGCCTTATCTACTTAAAGAATAAAAAAATGATTTTGTCAGACAGCTCTGCAGCATGCTTAGGCAGACTAGCCTAGATAAATAGAATGCCTGAAGACAGTACAGTATGGGTAGCACAGAGAACATTATCTGGCTGTTTGGCATCTGCTGCCTGAACAGAGATGAGATGGTGACTTTAAGAAATGAAAAATAGTAAAGTAATCATATTAAAAATGTAGTAATATACACAACTGAAATATTGTATTATTTCATAGTGATTTCCTATAATTCTATTGATGTCTACCCAATGTGGACTTGACGGAGACAATGGAATATTTTCAATGTTTTGGCGATTGAATGTTCACTATTTTGGGCTTCGGAAAATTAACTAAAAAGCTCTAGAAAGCTCAATATAATCTCATAATCTCATAAAATCAACGAAACCGAAATGGAAAACCCTGCTCATTTTTTTTTTGTAATCGAACCAAGACTGAACCGACCTAAAAAAGCATTAATCGCTCAGCCCTACATATTGTAGTATGCGGTCATCTCCTGGAATGTTCAGGAGGCCGTCTCAAATAAATACTAGTCTCGTTAGTTAGAGAAGTTGGTGACTTGCTCAACTTTTCATTTGTTATCACTCACAATAGTATCCACAGGGAGAAATGTCTTCTCTCTTCTTCCATCTGCCTTTCATAAAAACACAATCAATGCACAATGTTGTGAAGAGTTGAGATGTGTGTTTTTCGGGTGGTGAGTACCACACATCAACCAACGCACCAAAGTCAAGGTACAGCCACAAATATTTTTCCTTTAAAAAATATACTTTTATTGGAATGTTAAGACTTTTCGAGATTTGGGCTGACATGGCCTTCATCAGGATGTATAAAGGAACAGAAGTGGCAGGAGTCTGAGGTGTTTGGGTACTAGATAAAGGACACCTCAGACTTTTTTCAGTTCGCTGCAGCTAGCAGGAACGACCAGAAAAAAAAACTCAAACTGGATAATTTTTCTCCATCTCTTCACTCAAAGACTCAATCATGGACACGCTTACTGACAGTTGTGGCTGTTTCGCGATGTATTGTTGTCTCTACCTTCTTGCTCTTTGTGCTGTTGTCTGTGTCCAATAATGCTTGTACCATGTTTTGTACTTCTACCATGTTGTCTTGCTACCATGTTGTGCTGCTACCAAGTTGTTGTCATGTTGTGTAGCTACAATGCTATGCTGTTGTCTTAGGTCTATCTTTATTTAGTGTTGTGGTGTCTCTCTTGTCGTGATGTGTGTTTTGTCCCAAATATATATTATTATTTTTGCCCCAGCCCCCGTCCCTGCAGGAGGGCTTTTGCCTTCTGGTAGGAAGCCATTGTAAATAAGAATTTGTTCTTAACTGACTTGCCTAGATAAAGTTGCATTTGTTTATTTTTTTATGTTGAGATCAGTGCCAGGGATCGAAGGGTTAACACTGCTAATCACCTGTATTGATTTCTGTAGGCTGGAGGAAACAGCGTGTGGTTACAGCACAGCGAACCACAAGTAGTATTGATCCTAGAATAAAGATTTGCCGTTGGAAACTCTTTGGTTATTTAGGCAATCACCGTTCTTCTCTCTCTCTATTAGCCTCTTATTGAGACTAGTGCATTTCCCACTAACCAGCCGGAGATTGCTTTCCTTTCCTCTCCTCTCTACTCCTCTTCCTCTGTCCCCCCTGGTTTGCAGAAGAGGTAGTGTAGTTTGCATGGTGTAAATCTAAATGAAGATACAATATTCACATTAGATATGAGGGCAAAGCCACGATACTCACACTAGATATGAGGGCAAAGCCACGATACTCACACTAGATATGAGGGCAAAGCCACAAAATTCACACTAGATATGAGGGCAAAGCCACACTATTCACACTAGATATGAGGGCAAAGCCACGATACTCACACTAGATATGAGGGCAAAGCCACAAAATTCACACTAGATATGAGGGCAAAGCCATACTATTCACACTAGATATAGGTACAAAGATACGATATTCACACTAGATATGAGGGCAAAGATACGATATTCACACTAGATATGAGGGCAAAGATATGATACTCACACTAGATATGAGGGCAAAGCCACAAAATTCACACTAGATATGAGGGCAAAGCCATACTATTCACACTAGATATGAGGGCAAAGCCATACTATTCACACTAGATATGAGGGCAAAGCCATACTATTCACACTAGATATGAGGGCAAAGCCATACTATTCACACTAGATATGAGGGCAAAGCCATACTATTCACACTAGATATGAGGGCAAAGCCATACTATTCACACTAGATATAGGTACAGAAATACGATATTCACACTAGATATGAGGGCAAAGCCATACTATTCACACTAGATATGAGGGCAAAGATAGGACATTCACACTAGATATGAGGGCAAAGATAGGACATTCACACTAGATATGAGGGCAAAGATAGGACATTCACACTAGATATGAGGGCAAAGCCATACTATTCACACTAGATATGAGGGCAAAGCCATACTATTCACACTAGATATGAGGGCAAAGCCATACTATTCACACTAGATATGAGGGCAAAGCCATACTATTCACACTAGATATGAGGGCAAAGATACGATATTCACACTAGATATGAGGGCAAAGATACGATATTCACACTAGATATGAGGGCAAAGATACGATATTCACACTAGATATGAGGGCAAAGATAGGACATTCACACTAGATATGAGGGCAAAGATAGGACATTCACACTAGATATGAGGGCAAAGATACGATATTCACACTAGATATGAGGGCAAAGATACGATATTCACACTAGATATGAGGGCAAAGATAGGACATTCACACTAGATATGAGGGCAAAGATAGGACATTCACACTAGATATGAGGGCAAAGATACGATATTCACACTAGATATGAGGGCAAAGATATGATATTCACACTAGATATGAGGGCAAAGATAGGACATTCACACTAGATATGAGGGCAAAGATAGGACATTCACACTAGATATGAGGGCAAAGATAGGACATTCACACTAGATATGAGGGCAAAGATAGGACATTCACACTAGATATGAGGGCAAAGATATGATATTCACACTAGATATGAGGGCAAAGATATGATATTCACACTAGATATGAGGGCAAAGATAGGACATTCACACTAGATATGAGGGCAAAGATAGGACATTCACACTAGATATGAGGGCAAAGATATGATATTCACACTAGATATGAGGGCAAAGATAGGACATTCACACTAGATATGAGGGCAAAGATAGGACATTCACACTAGATATGAGGGCAAAGATAGGACATTCACACTAGATATGAGGGCAAAGATAGGACATTCACACTAGATATGAGGGCAAAGATACGATATTCACACTAGATATGAGGGCAAAGATATGATATTCACACTAGATATGAGGGCAAAGATAGGACATTCACACTAGATATGAGGGCAAAGATACGATATTCACACTAGATATGAGGGCAAAGATATGATATTCACACTAGATATGAGGGCAAAGATAGGACATTCACACTAGATATAGGTACAAAGATAGGACATTCACACTAGATATGAGGGCAAAGATATGATATTCACGCTAGATATGAGGGCAAAGATAGGACATTCACACTAGATATGAGGGCAAAGATACGATATTCACACTAGATATGAGGGCAAAGATACGATATTCACACTAGATATGAGGGCAAAGATATGATATTCACACTAGATATGAGGGCAAAGATAGGACATTCACACTAGATATGAGGGCAAAGATACGATATTCACACTAGATATGAGGGCAAAGATATGATATTCACACTAGATATGAGGGCAAAGATAGGACATTCACACTAGATATAGGTACAAAGATAGGACATTCACACTAGATATGAGGGCAAAGATATGATATTCACGCTAGATATGAGGGCAAAGATAGGACATTCACACTAGATATGAGGGCAAAGATACGATATTCACACTAGATATGAGGGCAAAGATATGATATTCACGCTAGATATGAGGGCAAAGCCACAATATTCACACTAGATATGAGGGCAAAGCCATACTATTCACACTAGATATGAGGGCAAAGCCATACTATTCACACTAGATATAGGTACAAAGATACGATATTCACACTAGATATGAGGGCAAAGCCATACTATTCACACTAGATATAGGTACAAAGATACGATATTCACACTAGATATGAGGGCAAAGCCATACTATTCACACTAGATATAGGTACAAAGATACGATATTCACACTAGATATGAGGGCAAAGCCATACTATTCACACTAGATATAGGTACAAAGATACGATATTCACACTAGATATGAGGGCAAAGCCATACTATTCACACTAGATATAGGTACAAAGATACGATATTCACACTAGATATGAGGGCAAAGATACGATATTCACACTAGATATGAGGGCAAAGATACGATATTCACACTAGATATGAGGGCAAAGATACGATATTCACACTAGATATGAGGGCAAAGATGCGATATTCACACTAGATTTGAGGGCAAAGCCACGATATTCACACTAGATATTAGGGCAAAGACATGTGCACAGTAAGAGAAGCCACGGTATTCAACCTAGATGAACCTCCTCCTCCTCCTCTCCCCTCCCATTTTATTTCTCTCTCCAACCCACCTCTTTCCCTGCGCCCCTCTCTGTCTCTGTCTCTCAGATTGATGCTGTGTATTTCATAGCCCTGATTCATTAGCTAAAATGTCATCTCAGGCTCAGACACAGGCTTGTCGGCTCAAACCCTATTTCACCACACGCTCACTAATTGAATTTAGCCTTAAAAATGTATGAGTGCATATTAATTGTTCCTGTGTGTGTGTGAGGGCATGCGTGTGTGTGTATCCTACAGCCCTAAGCTGAAGTAGAGAGCTCTTATGCTGAGTGATGTCATACAGGCATCTACTACACACACATAGACACAGACACACACACACAAACACACAGCCCCTTGCACAGGTCCTCAGAGTTGACCCATTCTTCATACCCCACCACACCATGAGACATCCATGTCTTCATCACTGGAAAAGATTAACGGTTGAGATTGATATAATTGAACATCTTACAAACACAGTTGTCAAACAATTAAAACATGTTCTTTTTTCTTTAACCTTAAATGTCAATTATCTAAAAATGTGTAAATTCCAACATTTTTCATATTCACATAAATGTACTAAAATAGGAATACAATTTTAATTTAAACTTTTGAACGTTGAGGTCCACACAGAGAATGTTGACTTTAATGGTATTATCTGCTGCTTTAAATGATATTGTCATTCGTCCACAGGAAACCTATTGAAATCATAGAAATATAGATAATAGAAGATACATAATGGTGGGTGGACCGGCGGTGGGTGGACCGGTGGTAGTAATTAGAAGTTACAATTTCAATTAAATTTCAATTTCAATGGTGCACCTGCTAAATTGCATTGGTGTGAAGGGATAGGTCCATTCTATGCATTCTATATCTTTGATTCAAATGACACCCACCCTGTATCCAAGAGCAGGTTGTGTCTCAACCAATGGCAGGTACAACACAAAAACCTCAGATGATGTAAAGTAGGGACTAAGCTACAACATATGCAAATATAGAGAAACATGTTTTATTTGACAATGATGTTTGTAAGCTTTTAAATGATATCAAAGCGTTTATATTTTCCAGTGATGAAGACATGGATTTCTCATGGTAGTGTGGGGTATGCAAAACCTTGAGCATCTATTTCTTAAATGTTTTGGCATTCAGGTCCAAAAAGTCACTTTCTGACCACAAATTAGAGGGCTTCTCGAAACCCAAAAAATAGAACAGTTCTGAAATAGACCCGGGGCTTTCCCCGCCAGACCCTACCTGAATAAGTTCATGTTTTAAATATGGAGACACGGTGTGAACGAACCCGAGGACAACCAGACCCAGCCCTGTATAGACCCTATCGGGTCCAGGCCCAGTCTGATCCTATCTGAGTGAGGGAATGCACTATTGTTAAGTGACTGTCCCACTGGATGTCATAAGGTGAATGCACCAATTTGTAAGTCGCTCTGGATAAGAGCGTCTGCTAAATGACTTAAATGTAATGTAAAAATGTAAATGGAAGCAACAGAAAATATCTATTTTTTTGCTTCGTTATTATCTGAAGGGAAACAGGAATGGAGCTAGCAGCAGATGGTCAGAGGGGCCATGCTATGTGTTTGTGACTAATGGGAAGTTTGGATCTTTTTTCTGACTCTTATCTTTTCACGTCATTCAGTCAAAAGAACGAATCGTTCGACTCAATTCGTCCATTTGAGTCAGTTATTCCCAGAGTGCACAGCACCTCCTACCATCTAACGATGAACTGAAAAGTCAAAAGAGTCATGATTCTACAAGCCTCTCGTTCACATGTCCTTAACCATCTGGGACTTATTGAAGTTGTCATTTGTGACTGAGACTTGTAAAAGTGTGCTTTAAACAATGTACATTTGTTCATTCCTAGGCATACAAATCCAATGATTTATTGAAACATCTAAAACAAGCTCTAGTTGTGGCCCCAACCGGGCAATAACATCACAGCATCCCCGCCAAATAATTTGTTCTCAAATTCCAGTTTGTTGAGCAGAGGCTGTGTATGTTTTGGTTCTACAAAGGTGTGTCCATCATAACATTCAATAATTATTTAAATTCATTCTTGCAACATGTGATCAATTATCAGTTCTAAACATATATTTTCTTCTCTAAGGTGCCTGCAGCCTGATCTGTTTTCCCTCATGCACATGATAGACAGTTGCTGGTCGGAGCAAGTCTCCAGATCCGCTGAGCCAAGAGGAGCACATATTTATCCTGCTGTAAAATGTATTGCTGCAGCAGATCAAACGAACGACTAAAAGTCCATTTAGGATTTGTGGTCATTCTGGTGTATGCATTGGCTGTACAGCATTTACTGTGATGCGGCCTCTACAGAAGTCAGGGCATGCATACATCTTGCGCTTCGCGGAGCAGAGCTGTTGTGAAGGAAGTTGTCAAGCAAGTGAATTTGTGTTTAGGAGGAGAGAGACAGCAACAACCAAGCCGACTCGAACTAGTTGCTAACTTCTAGCTGCCAACGCTAGGTTATCACCCACTAATTACATAGTGCCTGTTTTGACTGCATCAACCTGAGAAGCTAGTTAAGAAAGCTAGCTAGCTGGGTTGGCTAATCAAAGCTACTGTACATCCTACACAATAATAACAACTCCATTCAGAATATTAAGTACTAGCCGACCTGTTGGCTCTTGGTAGTTGAAACATATCCTTCTGATTTAACCTTTAATTGCATCATTCTAATTCCATCTTCCATTGATCTCCTGCTTTGCCATGACACAAACAGAGCCAGAGGCTAGTGCCGTTTCGATGACAGCAACATAATATAATAATATTTAGCAGACACTTTTATCCAAAGCGACTTACAGTCATGTGTGCATACATTCTACGTATGGGTGGTCCCGGGAATCGAACCCATTACCCTGGCGTTACAAGCGCCATGCTCTACCAACTGAGCTACAGAAGGACCACATAACTGAGACCATTTCTCTCTATATACAGTGTATACTGCAGCAGTTGCATTGGAGTCTGTTCAGGTCCTTACCGGCAAATCAGTTATAATTACGCATACCCGAGACCCGTGACAAAAAAATCAAATCTGACCCGGATCCGAGGGTCAACTAAAGAATTTCAGACTTGACCCAGTCTGGTTCGGGTGGACCCGTGAAAATATCTAAGGCAAATATGTATAGAACGTTTCTTTCGAATCAAAAGTGGTGCGTTAAAAAGTGATTGAAATCCAATGGAACGACCCAGTAATAAGAATTCCTTTCAGACAGGAAACAAACACAGACTTGCACGCACACCCACCACACACACAGACTGTACATACACGCACATACGCCCATTACATACACTGCGACACACACAAACACGAAGAAAACCTTTGGTTTTCCACTGTGCTGACCGTTTCCTCCAGGGCTGAGAAAACACACTGCATGTGGACTTCATCTTCTCTATGGCTTACAAAGGCTCACTTTTAGCTCCTCTATGTCCTCCGCTCTCCCTGTGTGTGTGTATGTGTGCACGTGTGTGTGTGTGTGTGTGTGTGTGTGTGTGTGTGTGTGTGTGTGTGTGTGTGTGTGTGTGTGTGTGTGTGTGTGTGTGTGTGTGTGTGTGTGTGTGTGTGTGTGTGTGTGTGTGTGTGTGTGTGTGTGTGTGTGTGTGTGTGTGTGTGTGTGTGTGTGTGTGTGTGTGTGTGTGTGTGCGTGCGCGTGTGTGTGTATGCTAGCCGCACAAATGTAGTACTCGTTTCCTATCCTGTAATGATACGCTGGTCCACCCTTCGGCTTTGGTTGTTCTTTTCTTCCCCAGTCAATCTGGCCCAGCTGTAAAAACGTTACGAGGAGCTGCTGCTGTCTGGTCACTCCCAGTTCTACAGTCCCCAGGCACCAGGCTTAGGGCCCTCTGTCAATCTACCCGGCCCACTGAAGGTGAGTGCTGGGTAGGCTTCAGTGGCAGATCAACCAGGCGACCAACCCCAGGCTCCTGGCTCAGGCGCCTTTGTCTGGCTCCCTCGCCCACTGTGGGTGTGGGCTGGGCAGAATGCTATGTGGCAAGGCCTTGGTCCTGGTTGCAAATTTAGGGCTGGGCTATTTTTTGGGCTGGGCTAGACTGGGCTGGGCTGGCAGTGTTTGTCTACAGTTTGTATGATCCTGGCTATAGTTCTTCCTGCCCTCTTCCATAACTCGTTCTGTTCTGTACCACAACATAATATCAGACAACCTAGTTAAAGACAGGGTGTGAAAAACAAGAAGAGGGAAGTGATGAATGAGGAATTAGTTTGATGATTAGATGAGAAGTGTCTGGGATTCTTTTGAGAAATAACAAAAAGTTATTGAGTATTGGATGTGTTGGTCAGGAGTGTGTGTGTGTGTGTGTGTGTGTGTGTGTGTGTGTGTGTGTGTGTGTGTGTGTGTGTGTGTGTGTGTGTGTGTGTGTGTGTGTGTGTGTGTGTGTGTGTGTGTGTGTGTGTGTGTGTGTGTGTGTGTGTGTGTGTGTGTGTGTGTGTGTGTGTGTGTGTGTGTGTGTGTGTGTGTGTGTGTGTGAGAGAGAGAGAGAGAGCAGGTCCAAGTGAATTAGCTCTGGAAAGGATGGCAATGCAGGCAGGAAAATCAATAGCAACACAGTTGTGCTTTTTCATCAGAGCTCCTGTCTATTAAGTTATCACAGTACCGCTATCCGCTTATCTGGTCAGTGTGTGTGTGGTCGTACCACACACACAATGACACGCTCAAGCCGTGACTCTTTTGACTGTGGCAGAGTTATGAAGTATTGACCAGTTGCTCAAGAATACAGGGATATTGATTGTGTCTAATCCAGCTGTTTATATGTGAATCTCAGGTTTAACCCTCATGGATCTACAGACACCTCTACACTCTGCTAGGTAGTCAACTCTAACTCCCACTAATGGGGCTGAATGTGTGTTTGTGTGTGCATGTGTGTGCGTGTGTGTGCATCTGAAACAAAAGCCTACTGTTTTCTTTTGAGTTAAGGGTTGGAGAGGTTGGAGAAAGTGGAAACAAAGTGAGAAAGACAGTTATATTTCTCGTCTGATGACACACACACACAGGATCCAAGCGTTCTCAGATATGAAACTATACTAAAGATGAAACATAAATCCAATAAAAATGCTTCAGTGGTTATTTTGTGGAACGGTTTATTCAGTTATTTTAAGAAGGCAGAAGTTGCCTTGGGCCTTAATGTTGTAAACAGAGACGTTGTCTTGCATATCCCTCTTTGGATTTTGCATTACTTTGGTCAGAATCATCAACCTTCTTTGTCATGTATTGTCATGTTATGTCTTGTTCCTGTTCTTTCTCTTCTCTTCGTTTCCCCCTGCTGGTCGTGTTAGGTTACCTTCTCTCCCTTTCCTTCCCCCAGCTGTCCCTCGTCTCCTCTAACTACCTCGTTTACTCTCTCCCACCTGTTCCCTCTTTTCCCTCTGATTAGGTCTCTATTTCTCTCTCTGTTTCTGCTTCTGTCTTTGTCGGATTCTCGTTTGCTTCGCCCTTGTTCTGTCCTGTCGTAATCTGCCTCTTCATTAGATGCTGTGTTTGATCAGGTGCCTCTGTCCTCTACGGCCCGCGCATACCCGGAGGGACCTGCTGTCTGTTGCCGCTAGCCCTGCTATTCTCCTCTGCTAGAAGGGGACTAGTCAACCGATACATCTGAAGAGGATTTATGTTTTCCCTGTATTTGAACATTAAAAGACTCTGTTTCTGTTAAACCGCTTTTGGGTCCTCACTCACCTGCATAACAGAAGAATCCGACCAAGAATGGACCCAGCGACTTCGGATCCTCTCCACTCAGCCGTCGAGATCCAGGGAGCGATGCTAGGCAGACACGAGCAGGAATTGTCTGTTGCTCGACATACCGTTGAGACCCTGGTTGCCCAAGTCTCCGACCTCTCGAAACATATTCACCATCTCCGCCTCGATCCACCGGCTACTTCCAGGGCTTCCGAGTCTCCGGAGCCCAGAATTAATAACCCGCCGTGTTACTCTGGGGAGCCCACTGAATGCCGCTCGTTTCTCACCCAGTGTGATATTGTGTTTTCTCTCCAGCCCAACACGTACTCCAGGGGCACAGCTCGTATCGCCTACGTCATATCTCTCCTTACTGGACGGGCTCGTGAGTGGGGCACGGCAATCTGGGAGGCGAGGGCTGAGTGTACTAACCAGTATCAGAACTTTAAGGAGGAGATGATACGGGTTTTTGATCGTTCTGTTTTTGGGGAAGAAGCTTCCAGGGCCCTGTCTTCCCTATGTCAAGGTAATCGATCCATAACTGATTACTCTATAGAGTTTCGCACTCTTGCTGCCTCCAGTGACTGGAACGAGCCGGCTTTGCTCGCTCGTTTTCTGGAGGGTCTCCGCGCGGAGGTAAAAGATTGAGATTCTCTCCCGGGAGGTTCCTTCCAGCGTGGATTCCTTGATTGAACTCGCTATTCACATAGAACGACGGGTTGATCTTCGTCACCGAGCTCGTGGAAGGGAGCTCGCGTTATCCGTTGCCCCTCTCTCCGCATCACTACCATCTTCCCCCACTGGCTCAGGTTCTGAGCCTATGCAGCTGGGGGGTATTCGCATCTCGACTAAGGAGAGGGAACGGAGAATCACCAACCGCCTCTGTCTCTATTGCGGTTCCGCTGGTCATTTTGTCATTTCATGTCCAGTAAAAGCCCAGTGCTCATCAGTAAGCGGAGGGCTACTGGTGAGCGCAACTACTCAGGTCTCTCCTTCTAGATCCTGTACTACCTTGTCGGTCCATCTACGCTGGACCGGTTCGGCAGCTTCCTGCAGTGCCTTGATAGACTCTGGGGCGGAGGGCTGTTTTATGGACGAAGCCTGGGCTCGGGAACATGACATTCCTCTCAGACAGTTAGGGGAGCCCACGGCCTTGTTCGCCTTTGTTACGGATACAGTTATCCTGTGTGTGTGTGTATCCTGTGTGTGTTTCTTTTCTCTCCTTCTCCCCTCACACGTGAAAATCATCACTCCCCAATCAGTCAACAATCAATCATCAATCAGAAGACACACCTCCTCCTATTTCCTGACCTATCACAGTTCCTTCCCCATGGTTTAAAAACCCCATCATTTGTTTGTTCTAGAGCTCAATCTCTCTGTAAATGCCATGTCTGTAGGTCTCTGTGTTTCACTCTCGCTTTGTGTCTTAACCTCTCTTTTGTTTAAAGCACCTCCATAGCACTTTGTCATCACCTGTGAGTATTGTTTTTGGTTATGGTGTTTGTTTGTTGCTGGTGGGAAAAAGGAGAAACCAAGACAAGTCGCCCATGGGCATACACTACCCGTAGGTGAACTTTGTTAAATACACTAGGTAGAACTGGGCGGACCACCCACTGTATTTTTGGTTAGTTAGTTAGCTGTTAAAGTAGGCTAGTCTAGCTTAGGGGTGTGTTTTTGTATATTTATTGTTTCTTTCCTTGGGTCCAGCTCAGCCCCTTTTCCTGCTCCCCCCATTACCGTGTGTTTATAAATAAACCTAGAGTTTGACGGTAGATTTCTGTTGTCGTGGTTATTTCGTGCACACTTTTACTTTGTCACAATAATAATTTGCATGAGTTATGTTACGGGTCTCATTACCATCCCCCCTAGACTGTCGGGCCAAAAGGGATTCGTAACATAAGTGGAGCCTCGTCCGGGATCTGTCATAACTGACACCCATGCCGCTCATGTAGATTGTTGTAGTGGTATAGTTCAGTGTTGAGCGTCATAGCTGAAGTAGCATTAGTGTTTGCTATTTTCTTTGGCACTTGTGAAGTAGTGTAAAATGACTACTTTTGATTTGAAATCCTTTTTGGATAACCCTTTGTGGGAGGTTTTTGACAAATGTCGTAGAGTTGATTTAATGACCTTGGCTGACCATTATCCAGTATCGATTCC
The DNA here is from genome assembly GCF_021184085.1 of Oncorhynchus gorbuscha. NCBI lineage: Eukaryota > Metazoa > Chordata > Actinopteri > Salmoniformes > Salmonidae > Oncorhynchus > Oncorhynchus gorbuscha. The sequence goes on along the minus strand of NC_060175.1, from coordinate 39,609,536 downwards.
TCAGAGTTTAGTTAAGGCGGAGGTTAAACGGCTAGTATTACATGTATTGTTGGAAGAGCAGGTGATTGTGTTACCGCTGCCTGAGCCTACTACCCCTGTAGCGGATGTTGCTGATCCTGTAAGCCCATTGGTGTCTGATAATGAGGGTGAGGCTAAAACACCAGCCACATTGTCCCGTTTTGATCCACTCTCCCCACTGTCAAATGGTGATGCCAGGAGGGATGTCCGTTTAGCACAGTTTCAACTGGAGGTTGAAGAGAGAGCCCAAATTAGGCAAGAGACTCTCCAGTTGGAGATGTGTAAAATAGAGGCAGAAAAAGAACGAGAACAACGGCATTTGGAGATGTGTAAAATTGAGGCAGACAGAGAACAAAGGCAGTTGGAGTTCAAAATGCGCCAGATGGAACTGGAGGCAGAGACAGCGAGGCTAGCCTCCGGTCCTACTGTGCCTGCTTGTGAGCCGTCCTCACCTGCTGTGTCCTCAAACACGTTTGACATCAGTAGGCAGATTGCCTTAGTACCTTTGTTCAGAGAGTCAGAGGTTGACTCCTATTTTTGTGTATTTGAGAGTATAGCCGTAGCATTGAAATGGCCTGAAGAGGTATGGTGCCTATTACTTCAGTGTAAATTAACTGGTAAAGCCCAAGAGGTTTTGTCAGCGTTACCTCTGGAGGACAGTTTGAATTACGAAGTGGTCAAAGCTACTGTTCTTCGTGCCTATGAGCTTGTGCCTGAGGCATACCAACAGAGATTTAGGTCTCATAGAAAGTCTTCTAGTAAGACTTATGTGGAATTTGCTAGAGACAAGGGAAATCTGTTTGATAAATGGCATGCTGCTAGTAAGGTAACTGATTTCAACTCTCTCCGGGAGTTAATCTTGTTGGAAGAGTTTAAAAATTGCTTACCCGAACGCATTGTAGTTTACCTAAACGAACAGAAAGTATCCTGTCTGGCAGAAGTGTCTGTGTTGGCAGACGAGTTTGTGTTGACGCACAAGAGTGTGTTTTCGGCTCAAACCGAGAGTAGAGCCACTGAGTTTCCTACCTTTAGCCCTAGTCGGCCAGCAGTAGTATATCAAGCACGCCAGAAGAATGAGCGTCCCTGTTTCTATTGTCATAAAGTAGGACATATGATTAATGATTGCTTCCTGCTTAAACGCAAACAAGGGATGCCTCTTCGTGCCAAGCCACCAACAGGTGTTGCTCTAATTCGTACGGTTGTGAGGTCTGCAACAAAACAGGTGCCTCAGGGTAACTGTAGTTTGAACGTCTCAGTCCCCGACCGCCGTTATGAACCATTCATTTTCAAGGGGTTTGTGTCCCTAACGAATGACGAAGCGTCTCAACGACCGGTTAAAATCCTTAGAGATACTGGTGCGGCGCAGTCGTTTATATTGTCTGATGTGTTGCCCTTATCTGACGATACATACTGTGGTTCCAGTGTGTTAGTGCAGGGTATTGAAATGGGTTTTGTCCCAGTGCCATTGCACTTTGTGAAAGTACACTCTGAGTTAATCAGTGGAATATTCAGAGTGGGGGTACGCCCTATGTTGCCAGTGAAAGGTGTGACCTTTATAATGGGTAAGGATATTGCCGGAGGAAAGGTAGTACCCGTATTGGAAGTATTGGATAAAAGTGACCACTCTCTCTCGAATGAGCTGGCACAGAGTTATCCACATGTGTTCCCCGCTTGTGCTGTCACTCGTGCTCAGGCACGACAAGAGGGTGACGAGATAGATTTGTCGAACACTGTTCTGTTCAAAGAGGTTGATCAAGAGGATGGATTGTGTGATACCTCTGAGAAGCTGATCACCTCTGACAAACAGCCCAGGAAAGAATCAAAGAATGTTGAACTTATTGCTGATGCAATACAGTTACCAGTCACTCGTGAGCAGCTGATTGCTAACCAAAAGGTTGACAACAAGCTTGCTAAATGTTTTTCTAGTGTTGTCTCAATGGAAGATGTGAAGAAGAAGAACGTGGCTTACTTCATTGATGGTAATCTCCTCATGCGTAAATGGAAATCCCATGTTGACGCGGATGGAGATTGGAATGCTGTTTACCAAACAGTGATTCCTACAGCCTTTCGACAAAATGTGTTATCCCTTGCTCATGATCACCAGTGGTCTGGTCATTTAGGAATCACAAAAACTTATGATCGGATCCTTCGACATTTCTTTTAGCCGGGTTTAAAACAAGATGTGGCTCAGTTCTGTCGGACATGTCACACATGTCAGATAACAGGAAAACAAAATCAGGTTATTCCTCCCGCTCCTCTTTGTCCCATACCTGTCATAGGTGAACCATTCGAGCATGTGGTGGTTGATTGTGTCGGACCGTTACCGAAGACAAAATCGGGTAACCAGTTTTTGTTAACGATAATGTGTTGGCAGTTGCTTTGTCCTGTGTGTGAAATTATTTCTGTATGTTTTGCAAGGCTGTTGCTTTGTAGTGAGTATTCATTGAAATACTGTAGTCGCAACCCCTAGGGTTGCTCTTTTAAGGATGGGAGTGTTACGGATACAGTTATCCTGTGTGTGTGTGTATCCTTTGTGTGTGTTTCTTTTCTCTCCTTCTCCCCTCACAGGTGAAAACCATCACTCCCCAATCAGTCAACAATCAATCATCAATCAGAAGACACACCTCCTCCTACTTCCTATCCTATCACAGTTCCTTCCCCATGGTTTAAAAACCCCATCATTTGTTTGTTCTAGAGCTCAATCTCTCTGTAAATGCCATGTCTGTAGGTCTCTGTGTTTCACTCTCGCTTTGTGTCTTAAACCTCTCTTTTGTTTAAAGCACCTCCATAGCACTTTGTCATCACCTGTGAGTATTGTTTTTGGTTATGGTGTTTGTTTGTTGCTGGTGGGAAAAGGGGGAAACCAAGACCAGTCGCCCATGGGCATACACTACCCGTAGGTGAACTTTGTTAAATACACTAGTTAGAACTGGGCGGACCACCCACTGTATTTTTGGTTAGTTAGTTAGCTGTTGTTAAAGTAGGCTAGTCTAGCTTAGGGGTGTTTTTGAATACTTATTGTTTCTTTCCTTGGGTCCAGCTCAGCCCCTTTTCCTGCTCCCCCCATTACCATGTGTTTATAAATAAACCTAGAGTTTGACGGTATATTTCTGTTGTCGTGGTCATTTCGTGCACACTTTTACTTTGTCACAATAATAATTTGCATGAGTTATGTTACGGGTCTCATTACCATCCCCCCTAGACTGTCGGGCCAAAATGGATTCGTAACAGCCTTGGATGGTAGTCCTCTCCCTAGGATTCAGTGTGAAACGCTACCTTTAACCCTCACTGTCTCTGGTAATCATAGCGAAACCATTTCTTTTTTAATTTTTCGTTCACCTTTTACACCTGTTGTTTTGGGCCATCCCTGGCTAGTGTGTCATAATCCTTCTATTAATTGGTCTAGTAATTCTATCCTCTCCTGGAACGTCTCTTGTCATGTGAACTGTTTAATGTCTGCTATCCCTCCTGTTTCCTCTGTCCCTTCTTCACAGGAGGAGCCTGGTGATTTGACAGGGGTGCCGGAGGAATATCACGATCTGCGCACGGTGTTCAGTCGGTCCAGGGCCACCTCCCTTCCTCCACACCAGTCGTATTATTGTAGTATTGATCTCCTTCCGGGTACCACTCCCCCCCGGGGTAGACTATACTCTCTGTCGGCTCCCGAACGTAAGGCTCTCGAAGATTATTTGTCTGTAGCTCTCGACGCCGGTACCGTAGTCCCTTCCTCCTCTCCCGCCGGAGCGGGGCTTTTCTTTGTTAAGAAAAAGGACGGGACCCTGCGCCCCTGCGTGGATTATCGAGGGCTGAATGACATAACGGTTAAGAATCGTTATCCGCTTCCCCTTATGTCTTCAGCCTTCGAGATCCTGCAGGGAGCCAGGTTTTTCACTAAGTTGGACCTTCGTAACACTTACCATCTCGTGCGCATCAGGGAGGGGGACGAGTGGAAAACGGCATTCAACACTCCGTTAGGGCACTTTGAATACCGGGTTCTGCCGTTCGGCCTCGCTAACGCTCCAGCTGTCTTTCAGGCATTAGTGAATGATGTACTGAGAGACATGCTGAACATCTTTGTTTTCGTTTACCTTGACGATATCCTGATTTTTTCACCGTCACTCCAGATTCTTGTTCAGCACGTTCGACGTGTCCTCCAGCGCCTTTTAGAGAATTGTCTTTATGTGAAGGCTGAGAAGTGCGCTTTTCATGTCTCCTCCGTCACATTTCTCGGTTCTGTTATTTCCGCTGAAGGCATTAAGATGGATCCCGCTAAGGTCCAAGCTGTCAGCGATTGGCCCGTCCCAAAGTCACATGTCGAGCTGCAGCGCTTTCTCGGCTTCGCGAATTTCTATCGTCGTTTCATCCGTAATTTCGGTCAGGTGGCAGCTCCTCTCACAGCCCTTACTTCTGTCAAGACGTGCTTTAAGTGGTCCGTTTCCGCCCAGGGAGCTTTTGATCTCCTCAAAGAGCGTTTTACATCCGCACCTATCCTTGTTACACCTGACGTCACTAGACAGTTCATTGTCGAGGTTGACGCGTCAGAGGTGGGCGTGGGAGCCATTCTTTCCCAGCGCTCCCATTCTGACAACAAGGTCCACCCTTGCGCGTATTTTTTTCATTGCCTGTCGCCGTCGGAACGTAACTATGATGTGGGAAACCGCGAACTGCTCGCCATCCGCTTAGCCCTAGGCGAATGGCGACAGTGGTTGGAGGGGGCGACCGTTCCTTTTGTCGTTTGGACTGACCATAGGAACCTTGAGTACATCCGTTCGGCCAAATGACTTAATGCGCGTCAGGCCCGTTGGGCGCTGTTTTTCGCTCGTTTCGAGTTCGTTATTTCTTATCGTCCGGGCTCTAAGAACACCAAGCCTGATGCTTTATCCCGTCTCTTCAGTTCTTCAGTAGCCTCTACCGACCCCGAGGGGATTCTCCCTGAGGGGCGTGTTGTCGGGTTGACTGTCTGGGGAATTGAGAGGCAGGTAAAGCAAGCACTCACTCACACTCCGTCGCCGCGCGCTTGCCCTGGGAACCTTCTTTTCGTTCCCGTTCCTACTCGTCTGGCCGTTCTTCAGTGGGCTCACTCTGCCAAGTTAGCAGGCCACCCCGGCGTTCGGGGTACGCTTGCTTCTATTCACCAGCGTTTTTGGTGGCCCACTCAGGAGCATGACACGCGTCGTTTCGTGGCTGCTTGTTCGGACTGCGAGCAGACTAAGTCCGGTAACTCTCCTCCTGCCGGCCGTCTCAGACCGCTTTCCATTCCCTCTCGACCGTGGTCTCACATCGCCTTAGACTTTATTACATTTACATTACATTTAAGTCATTTAGCAGACACTCTTATCCAGAGCGACTTACAAATTGGTGCATTCACCTTATGACATCCAGTGGAATAGTCACTATTACAATACTGCATCTAAATCTTAAAGGGGGGGGGGTGAGAAGGATTACTTATCCTATCCTAGGTATTCCTTAAAGAGGTGGGGTTTCAGGTGTCTCCGGAAGGTGGTGATTGACTCCGCTGTCCTGGCGTCGTGAGGGAGTTTGTTCCACCATTGGGGGGCCAGAGCAGCAAACAGTTTTGACTGGTCTGAGCGGGAACTGTACTTCCTCAGTGGTAGGGAGGCGAGCAGGCCAGAGGTGGATGAACGCAGTGCCCTTGTTTGGGTGTAGGGCCTGATCAGAGCCTGGAGGTACTGAGGTGCCGTTCCCCTCACAGCTCCGTAGGCAAGCACCATGGTCTTGTAGCGGATGCGAGCTTCAACTGGAAGCCAGTGGAGAGAGCGGAGGAGCGGGGTGACGTGAGAGAACTTGGGAAGGTTGAACACCAGACGGGCTGCGGCGTTCTGGATGAGTTGTAGGGGTTTAATGGCACAGGCAGGGAGCCCAGCCAACAGCGAGTTGCAGTAATCCAGACGGGAGATGACAAGTGCCTGGATTAGGACCTGCGCCGCTTCCTGTGTGAGGCAGGATCGTACTCTGCGGATGTTGTAGAGCATGAACCTACAGGAACGGGCCACCGCCTTGATGTTAGTTGAGAACAACAGGGTGTTGTCCAGGATCACGCCAAGGTTCTTAACGCTCTGGGAGGAGGACACAATGGAGTTGTCAACCGTGATGGCGAGATCATGGAACGGGCAGTCCTTCCCCGGGAGGAAGAGCAGCTCCGTCTTGCCGAGGTTCAGCTTGAGGTGGTGATCCGTCATCCACACTGATATGTCTGCCAGACATGCAGAGATGCGATTCGCCACCTGGTCATCAGAAGGGGGAAAGGAGAAGATTAATTGTGTGTCGTCTGCATAGCAATGATAGGAGAGACCATGTGAGGTTATGACAGAGCCAAGTGACTTGGTGTATAGCGAGAATAGGAGAGGGCCTAGAACAGAGCCCTGGGGGACACCAGTGGTGAGAGCGCGTGGTGAGGAGACAGATTCACGCCACGCCACCTGGTAGGAGCGACCTGTCAGGTAGGACGCAATCCAAGCGTGGGCCGCGCCGGAGATGCCCAACTCGGAGAAGGTGGAGAGGAGGATCTGATGGTTCACAGTATCGAAGGCAGCCGATAGGTCTAGAAGGATGAGAGCAGAGGAGAGAGAGTTAGCTTTAGCGGTGCGGAGCGCCTCCGTGATACAGAGAAGAGCAGTCTCAGTTGAATGACTAGTCTTGAAACCTGACTGATTTGGATCAAGAAGGTCATTCTGAGAGAGATAGCGGGAGAGCTGGCCAAGGACGGCACGTTCAAGAGTTTTGGAGAGAAAAGAAAGAAGGGATACTGGTCTGTAGTTGTTGACATCGGAGGGATCGAGTGTAGTTTTTTTCAGAAGGGGTGCAACTCTCGCTCTCTTGAAGACGGAAGGGACGTAGCCAGCGGTCAGGGATGAGTTGATGAGCGAGGTGAGGTAAGGGAGAAGGTCTCCGGAAATGGTCTGGAGAAGAGAGGAGGGGATAGGGTCAAGCGGGCAGGTTGTTGGGCGGCCGGCCGTCACAAGACGCGAGATTTCATCTGGAGAGAGAGGGGAGAAAACAGGTCAGAGCACAGGGTAGGGCAGTGTGAGCAGAACCAGCCGTGTCGTTTGACTTAGCAAACGAGGATCGGATGTCGTCGACCTTCTTTTCAAAATGGTTGACGAAGTCATCTGCAGAGAGGGAGGAGGGGGAGGGAGGGGGAGGAGGATTCAGGAGGGAGGAGAAGGTGGCAAAGAGCTTCCTAGGGTTAGAGGCAGAAGCTTGGAATTTAGAGTGGTAGAAAGTGGCTTTAGCAGCAGAGACAGAAGAGGAAAATGTAGAGAGGAGGGAGCGAAAGGATGCCAGGTCCACAGGGAGGTGAGTTTTCCTCCATTTCCGCTCGGCTGCCCGGAGCCCTGTTCTGTGAGCTCGCAATGAGTCGTCGAGCCACGGAGCGGGAGGGGAGGACCGAGCCGGCCTGGAGGATAGGGGGCATAGAGAGTCAAAGGATGCAGAAAGGGAGGAGAGGAGGGTTGAGGAGGCAGAATCAGGAGATAGGTTGGAGAAGGTTTGAGCAGAGGAAAGAGATGATAGAATGGAAGAGGAGAGAGTAGCGGGGGAGAGAGAGCGAAGGTTGGGACGGCGCGATACCATCCGAGTAGGGGCAGTGTGGGAAGTGTTGGATGAGAGCGAGAGGGAAAAGGATACAAGGTAGTGGTCGGAGACTTGGAGGGGAGTTGCAATGAGGTTAGTGGAAGAACAGCATCTAGTAAAGATGAGGTCGAGCGTATTGCCTGCCTTGTCAGTAGGGGGGAAGGTGAGAGGGTGAGGTCAAAAGAGGAGAGGAGTGGAAAGAAGGAGGCAGAGAGGAATGAGTCAAAGGTAGACGTGGGGAGGTTAAAGTCGCCCAGAACTGTGAGAGGTGAGCTGTCCTCAGGAAAGGAGCTTATCAAGGCATCAAGCTCATTGATGAACTCTCCGAGGGAACCTGGAGGGCGATAAATGATAAGGATGTTAAGCTTGAAAGGGCTGGTAACTGTGACAGCATGGAATTCAAAGGAGGCGATAGACAGATGGGTAAGGGGAGAAAGAGAGAATGACTTGGGAGAGATGAGGATCCCGGTGCCACCACCCCTCTGACCAGAAGCTCTCGGGGTGTGCGAGAACACGTGGGCGGACGAAGAGAGAGCAGTAGGAGTGGCAGTGTTATCTGTGGTGATCCATGTTTCCGTCAGTGCCAAGAAGTCAAGGGACTGGAGGGAGGCATAGGCTGAGATGAACTCTGCCTTGTTGGCCGCAGATCGGCAGTTCCAGAGGCTACCGGAGACCTGGAACTCCACGTGGGTCGTGCGCGCTGGGACCACCAGATTAGGGTGGCCGCGGCCACGCGGTGTGGAGCGTTTGTATGGTCTGTGCAGAGAGGAGAGAACAGGGATAGACAGGCACATAGTTGACAGGCTACAGAAGAGGCTACGCTAATGCAAAGGAGATTGGAATGACAAGTGGACTACACGTCTCGAATGTTCAGAAAGTTAAGCTTACGTAGCAAGAATCTTATTGACTAAAATGATTAAAATGATACAGTACTGCTGAAGTAGGCTAGCTGGCAGTGGCTGTGTTGTTGACTTTGTAGGCTAGCTGGCAGTGGCTGCGTTGTTGACACTACACTAATCAAGTCGTTCCGTTGAGTGTAATAGTTTCTACAGTGCTGCTATTCGGGGGCTAGCTGGCTAGCTAGCAGTGTTGAATACGTTACGTTGCGTTAAAAGAACGACAATAGCTGGCTAGCTAACCTAGAAAATCGCTCTAGACTACACAATTATCTTTGATACAAAGACGGCTATGTAGCTAGCTATGTAGCTAGCTACGATCAAACAAATCAAACCGTTGTACTGTAATGAAATGAAATGAAAATGTGATACTACCTGTGGAGCGAAGCGAAGCGGAATGCGACCGGGTTGTTGAGTGCGGAGGTTCTATTCGGAAGACGTTGGCTAGCTGTTGGCTAGCTAGCAGTGTCTCCTACGTTAAGGACGACAAATAGCTGGCTAGCTAACCTCGGTAAATTAAGATAATCACTCTAAGACTACACACTCTAAACTATACAATTATCTTGGATACGAAGACAGCAAAGACAGCTATGTAGCTAGCTAACACTACACTAATCAAGTCGTTCAGTTGAGTGTAATAGTTTCTACAGTGCTGTTAATCGGTGGACGTTTGCTAGCTGGCTAGCTGCTGGGCAGAGCAGTGAAGACGTTACTTTAGGACGACGAAATACGATAATTACGCAATTATCTTTGATACAAAGACGGCTATGTAGCTAGCTAAGAAGAAATTGCTAAGATTAGACAAATCAAACCGTTGTACTATAATGAAATGTAATGAAATGTAATGAAAAAGTTATACTACCTGCGGAGCGAAATGCGGATGCGACCGCTCGCTCCAACCCGGAAGTAGGTAGAAAACAGACATAAAATCAACTATCTTCTCCTTTTATCCACGTTTTAAATCCATCTCGTAAAGATTCCTTTCAAATGGTCTAATCCTATTTCCTTAGTCAGTTTGGCATTTCTCCATTTCATGCTTCCGTTTCCCATCACAATTACACCCTAAGGCACATATGTCAGAGTCAAGGCCCGCGGGCCACATCCGGCCCGCGAGAAGGTTTTTTACGGCCCCTGGGATGATCTTGATTTATTATTAGAACCGGCCCGCAGACCGCAGCAAGCCGGCAGCCCGCAGATCTTTTACACGCACCAATACTACATTTCCCACAATGCAACGGTGACGCACCGAGCAGTAGGCTGCTTCATTTCAATATTTATTGGCACAGCAGTTGTCAGCATCACAGTAAAATTAACTTTCAGATACCCATCAAAAATGGCAAAACGGAAGGTGGACACTGAGAACCGGGGGTTTCAAACAAGGTGGGAGTCGGAGTATTTGTTCACGGAGGTAGCTGGAAAACCTGTGTGTCTTCTGTGTGGAGAAAGTGTGGCGTTACTGAAAGAGTATAATCTGAGACGACATTATGAAACGAAACACGCGGACAACAACAAGAATATGGACATGGAACAAAGGCTACAAAAGGCAGAGGAATTAAAACGAGGCCTCAAATCTCGACAGGCTCTGTTCAAAAAAGCCAAATCACAAGGCCAGGCTGCTGTCAAGGCCAGTTTTATTTTGGCAGAAGAGATCGCTAAATCAGCCCGGCCATTTACGGAGGGGGATTTCATCAAAAACTGCATGATTAAAGTTTGTGACGAAGTTTGCCCAGAAAAAAGGCTGAAGGTTTCTGAGCAGAAACACCATTGCCGAGAGAGTAGACCAGTTGTCCATCAATCTAAAAGAGCAGCTTGTGAAAAAGGGAAAAGATTTCATTGCATATTCCTTGGCTGTGGATGAGAGCACCGACATTTCTGACATTGCCCAGTTGTCAATTTTCATCCGCGGAGTGGACTCCAGCCTAAGCGTGACAGAGGAGTTTTTGGCTTTACGTCCTATGCATGGCACAACTACGGGGCATGATTTGTATGAAGAGGTGTCAAGATGTGTAAATGAGATGGAGCTGCCTTGGGAAAAACTCGTGGGTTTGACAACCGACGGAGCACCTGCGATGTGTGGACACAGGAGCGGACTGGGGGAGAAGATACGGGAAAAGATGCAAGAGGAAAACGCGACAGGTGAGCTGACAGCTTATCATTGTATCATACACCAGGAAGCGTTGTGCGGTAAAGCCTTGAAAATGGAGCATGTAATGAGCATCATCACGCGCACAGTTAACTTTATCAGAGCCAAAGGTTTGAATCACCGCCAGTTCAAGGCATTTCTGACGGAGTTAGAAACGGAGCATGGTGATTTGCCTTATCACACAGAGGTGCGATGGCTAAGCCAGGGAAAGGTGCTTCAAAGATGTTTCGAGCTTCGTGAGGAGATTTGTCTGTTCTTGGACAGCAAAGGGAAAGACACAACACAACTCCGAGACGAAATGTTTCTGTGTGAAATGGCTTTTCTGTGTGACATTACGAGTCATCTGAATGCAATGAACTTGCAGCTGCAGGGTCGGGATCGTGTCATCTCTGATATGTACAGTACAGTGAAGGCATTTAAAACCAAACTGACTCTGTGGGAGACGCAGATGCGGAAAGAAAATTTGAGCCACTTTCCCAGCTGCCAGACCATGAAAGAGAAGCTCTCTACCAGTGCGTTCCCGAGCGCACAGTTGGCTGATAAAATAGGTATGCTTGCCGCTGACTTTCGACGCCGATTTGCTGACTTTGAAGCACAAAAAAGCAGGTTGGAACTGCTCGGTAACCCATTTGCTGTTGACGTGGAAAGCTCACCACCAAACCTCCAAATGGAGTTGATTGACCTCCAATGCAATGATGCACTGAGGGCAAAATATGCGGCAGTGGGTGCTGCGGAGTTCGCCCGTTTCCTCCCCGACACAATGCCCCAGCTGCGCATCCAGGCTGCTCAAACGTTGTCTATGTTTGGCAGCACATACCTGTGTGAACAACTGTTTTCTTTGATGAACTTGAACAAAACATCACACAGAAGTCGACTTACTGCTGAACACCTCCACTCAATTCTGAGGATTTCCTCAGCTCAGAGCCTTACCCCGAACATTGATGAACTTGTGGAAAAGATGGGACACCACCAAGTATCACCCTCAACCTCAAACAAGTGAACATTACTGTGCAATCACATATTTAGAGTTTTTACTCAGTTCAAGTTTAAAAGTTAAAGTTTAATATTTGTTTTCACTGCATGTTACTTCTCCTTAAACAAAGTGTTGTTTTTGATTAATAGATTTTTGCACTTTATTTTATTGTATTTCAATCCAATTATATTTTAAAAATATTTCAGTTGAGTGGATGATAGAAAATTGCTATTATTGTTTTTTTCTTTGAAGTAAATTTAGCCCACTTTTGCTAAAATAGAAAATATAGGCTACTGATGGTGCCTTGAATACCGGTTTCTTTCATTTAATGTTCATGTTATGGGGATTTTTATATAAAGGAAATTTGTCTTTTGTGTCTGTTGAAAATTAAAGATTACTGACAGAGCCATAAGAAAATATTGCTTTATTTATCTGATCATATTGGAATATATTTGTTAGGTTTTCAGTAGGTTCAATTAGGTTCACTAGACTATATGCGTCATTTAAAAAATTTTCAATGAACATTCGAACAGTCCGGCCCTCGGCTTGTAGCTAAATTTTTTATTTGGCCCTCCGTCCATTTGACTTTGACACCCCTGCCCTAAGGTGACTGTGACTGTCACCTAACGAAACTGTAGATACAGTTGTAACAATAATGTTTGTGTTCCTCTCATACTCACCAACAACCGAGAGACAGACAGAGACATGAACATGGAGACATAAAGGAATACTGTATGTGTGTGTAAGAATGAGTGTGTGTGTCATTAAAAAACATACAGAAATAGGTGTAGAATACACCATCAGGGACTTTTGGACTGATGAATACTGTAGAGTGTTGGAAGTGTCAATGATTCTCAGTAGATTTTTTATCAGATTGTAAATATTCTATATTCTAGTTACCAAGTTGCCAGTATCGTTCACGTATTTTGTATAGGCGCATTTTCAATGCAATTCAATTAAACGCGGCTTTATTCATCCCCTCAACATATTTTGTAAATGTTAAGTTGATGCTGTTGTTGGGTAGAAGGTTCTCTCTCTCTCTCTCTCTCTCTCTCTCTCTCTCCCCCCCCTCTCTCTCTCTCTCTCTCTCTCTCTCTCTCTCTCTCTCTCTCTCTCTCTCTCTCTCTGTCGCTCTCTCTCTCTCTCTCTCTCTCAATTCAGTTCAAGGGCCTTTATTGGCATGGGAAACATATGCTAACATTGCCAAAGCAAGTAATGTAGATAATAAACAAAAGTGAAATAAACAATAGGAATGAACAGTAAACATTACCCTCACAGAAGTTCTAAAGGAATTAAGACATTTAAAATGTCATATTATGTATATATACATTGTTGTAACGATGTGCACATAGTTAAGTAAATAAACATAAATATGGGTTGTATTTACAATGGTATTTGTTCTTCACTGGTTGCCCTTTTCTCGTGGCAACAGGTCACAAATCTTGCTGCTGTGATGGCACACTGGAATTTCACCCAGTAGATATGGGAGTTTATCAAAATTGGGTTTGTTTTCAAATTCTTTGTGGATCCGTGTAATCTGAGGGAAATATGTGTCTCTAATATGGTCATACATTTGGCAGGAGGTTAGGAAGTACAGCTCAGTTTCCACCTCATTTTGTGGGCAGTGTGCACATAGCCTGTCTTCTCTTGAGAGCCAGGTCTGTCTACGTCGGCCTTTCTCAATAGCAAGGCTATGCTCACTGAATCTGTACATAGTCAAAGCTTTCCTTAAGTTTAGGTCAGTCACGGTGGTCAGCTATTCTGCCACTGTGTACTCTCTGTTTAGGGCCAGATAGCATTCTAGTTTGCTCTGTTTTTTGGTTAATTCTTTCCAATGTGTCAAGTAATTATGTTCTTGTTTTCTCATGCTTTGGTTGGGTCTAATTGTGTTGCTGTCCTGGGGCTCTGTGGGGTCTGTTGTGTTTGTGAACAGAGCCCCAGGACCATCTTGCTTAGGGGACTCTTCTCCAGGTTCATATCTCTGTAGGTGATGGCTTTGCCATTAAAGGTTTGGGAATCGATTCCTTTAAAGTGGTTGTAGAATTTAACAGTTCTTTTCTGGATTTTGATAATTAGCAGGTGTTGGCCTAATTCTGCTCTGCCTGCATTATTTGGTGTTTTATGTTGTACACTGAGGATATCTTTGCAGAATTCTGCATGTAGAGTCTCTATTTGGTGTTTGTCCTTTGTTCTGAATTCTTGGTTGGTGAGTGTACCTCAGACCTCACAACCTGGGCGGCAGGGTAGCCTAGTGGTTAGAGCGTTGGACTAGTAACCAGAAGGTTGCAAGTTTTTAATCCTGAGCTGACAAGGTACAAATCTGTTGTTCTGCCCCTGAACAGGCAGTTAACCCACTGTTCTTAGGCTGTCATTGAAAATAAGAATTTGTTCTTAACTGACTTGCCTGGTTAAAAAAAAGGTACAATTAAAAAAAAGGGCAATGGGTTCTATAACTGGTCACTCCCTTTCTCTTGCTCTCTCCTCCTTTATGTAGCAGGCCCAGCAATGAGTCATCAGGGAGAGTTGATGTGAATTATTAACCTTCAATCATGATGCTCCAGATCAGGTATTTCCAAACTGGGGTGTACGCTCAATGCCCTCGGGGGCCAAAGAAAAATGTCAATCACAGCTCTTCTGATGCTACTGCTACTACCAGCAGTACTACACCTGCACCTGACGGACACCAGTTGTTCTGCTTCCATGAGCACATCCAATGCTAGCATCAGTAAATCTACATTTTGTTGTTTGCCCAGCTACAATGGACACTGATAGTTGTTAATCTGATGCAGCCGAAAAGCTACTGCCCCCTTACACGGGAAAGCACCGAACAACAGACACGGACGTTGGACCATCAAAGAGGCACAAATATGATGAGAACTACATTCATTTGGGGTTCACTTATATTGGGAGTAGTGCCTTTCCTCAGCCACAGTGTGTTATATGTGCAAAAATACTATCTCACAACTCAATGAAACATTCACTCTTGCGCAGACATTTAGAAACAAAACATGCCAATTTGTAAAAAATAGGCCACGAGAGTTTTTTGAGCGAGAATTAGGACGACTTTTGAGTAGTAAGACATGTATAAAAGCAACAGATACCATTAATAAGAAAGCGTTAAAAGCGTCTTATATAGTGAGCTTCCGGGTGGCTAGGACAGGCAAGACCCATACTATTGTGGAGGACTTCATTCTTCCTGCTGCTGCGGATATGGCTGATACAGCGTTGGGGGAAAGACCCCCAAAAAATATACAGACAATGTCTTCATCAAACAACACTGTTTCACAATGCATCAGTGACATGGCAGGAGATGTTTTGAAACAATTCCTGCTTCGCATACAAGCCAGTGAATTATATGCGTTACAGCTGGAAGAGTCAACAGCAGGCCTGGCACAGCATCTGGTATATGACAGTTACCTCAATTAAGGAAGACATCCTCTTCTGCAAACAGGAGAAGGACATTTTTTAAATACTGGACAGCTTTGTGACATCAAATGGACATTGCTGGTCAAGATGTGTTGGTATCTGTATCTGTACTGATGGCGCAAAAGCCATGCCAGGGAGATGTGGTGGAGTGGCAACTCGCATGCAAGCAGTGTCTCTCCACAACACTTGGGTACACCGCAGCATCCCCCGAGAGGCCCTTGCTGCCAAGGGAATGCCTGACAGCTTGAAAGACATTTGGGCTACAGTGCCTGAACTCTCCTGTATTTTCTGCACTATGCAATGATATGGGCAGCGACCATGTAACGCTTTTACAACATAATGTGTTATCAAGGTGCAAAGTATTGACACGTTTCTTTGAATTGAGATACGAGCTTAAAGTTTTCATTACTGACCTTACTTTTCACTTGTCTGAATGGGTGATGTTTTTTCTCGCCTAAAGGATCTGAATCTAGGATTACAAGGACTCTCTGCAACTATGTTCAATGTGCAGGACAAAATTGAGGCAGTGATTAAGAAGTTGGAGCTCTTTTCTGTTTGCATTAACAAGGACAACATACGTCTTCCATCATTGTATGATTATTTGTGAACTCAAGCTTCCGGACAATGTCAAATGTGATATAGCGAAGCACATGAGTGAGTTGGGTGAGCAATTACACAGGTACTTTCCTGAAATGTATGACACTAACAACTGGATTCGTTATCCCTTTCATGCCCTGCCCCCAGTCCACTTACCGATATCTGAACAAGAGAGCCTCATCGAAATTGCAACAAGTGGTTCTGTGAAAATGTAATTTAATCAGAAGCCACTGCCAGATTTCTGGATTGGGTTTGCGCCCAGAGTATCCTGCCTTGGCAAATTGCGCTGTTAAGACACTGATGCCCTTTGCAACCACGTACCTATGTGAGAGTGTATTCTCTGCCCTCACTAGCATGAAAACTAAATACAGGCACAGACTGATTGTGGAAAATGATTTAACACCGAAACTCTCCAATACTACCCAAAATTGCAGACTTATGTGCATCCTTTCAACCACACCCTTCTCATTAACCTGTGGTGAGTTATTCACAATTTTCGATGAGCAAATAAGGTTTTATATGTAAGCTGGTTAAATGAAGAGCCATATTATTGATTGTTATTTTATTATTATATGTGCCCTGGTCCTATAAGAGCAATTTGTCACAAAAACTCACACTCTTTCTTCTGTGTAATAAATGTATCGTATAGTGTGTGGCAGGCTTACAATGATGTCAAAAAAACAACATTTGAGAGTCCACTGACCCTGGTGCTAGAGAGGGTACGTAGCTGGAGGTTGAATGTTTGAAGGGGTACGGAACTATAAAAAGTTTGGGAACCACTGCTACAGATAAAGAACTAAGACAAGACACAACATTTAGAGGAGAGCAAGAGCACAATGACCACTTAGCTGGCTAAGCTAGCTAAAGATAAATAAACATGGACAAATAAAAAACGTTTCTAGAGTGACTGAGTCAGTGTGTGTTTATTGACCCTGGTGGACAAAGCCTTCAGACATGCTGGTTCTATGAAATAAAAACAAATAACAAATGATCATTTTGGTGTGTTTTGGGAAGACTGCTTTGTATGAATTTAAGTATCTGTTCCGAAAGTGGATTGATTACCTGTAGTAGAAATCCTTTTTTGGAATTGTTTACTGCATGTGTTGTATTACAATGTCATGTGTAGGGCTGGCACAAGTACCCTATAACCGCGTAACCGACGGTTATGGATGCAGACTGCAAGAAAAAGAAGATAATATAAACTGGTTGAATCCATTTCTGCAGTAGCGTGGACTGATTTATTTGGGCTGCGCTTTCTAAGGCTTGTAACTCTAATGAACTTATCCACTGCAGCACGGGTAACTCTGGGTCGTCCTTTCCTGTGGCAGTCCTCGTGAGTGTGTGTTTCATCATAGCGCTTGATGGTTTTTACAACTGCAATTGAAGAAACTTTCAAAGTTCTTGAAATGTTCCACATTGACTGACCTTCATGTCTTATAGTAATGATGGACTGTCATTTCTCTTTGCTTATTTGAACTGTTCTTGCCATAATATGGACTTGGTCTTTTACCAAATAGGGCTTCTATATACCACCCTTAACTTGTCACAACACGACTGATTGGCTCAAACACATTAAGAAGGAAATAAATTCCACAAATTAACTTTTAAGAACACCCACTTGTTAATTGAAATGCATTCCAGGTGACAACCTCATGAAGCTGGTTGAGAGAATGCCAAGAGTGTGCAAAGTTGTCATTAAGGCAAAGGGTGGCTACTTTGAAGAATCTCAAATATAGAATATATTTGTATTTGTTTAACACTTTTTCGGTTACTACATGATTCCATATGTGTTATTTCATAGTTTTGATGTCTTCACTATTATTCTACAATGTAGAAAATCTTTTTTTTTAAGAAACACCCTTGACAGAGTAGGTGTGTTTTATGTATGCAGTGACTGGTACTGTATATATAAAAAATTAATGTTTTTTTTCTTGCTATTCGAACGGTTTAAAAGTCATAGCATTCCCAGTGAAACCAATAACTGTTATCCAAAATTGCATGACCGTCAGCGTCCTAGTTAGATGAGCTGTATGCATACAGGGGGGTTGGCCAAAGCATTCCCTGTAAAATGTATTGGTATTCAGACTCTTATCGTGTGTGTGTGTGCCTGTGTGTTGTCTTCATTGTCTGACATGGCTTAGTCTGGTGGTGAGATACGGAGCATGTAAACTGCTGTCAGTGGGCTTTGCTTTTCACGCGCTGCTCTATTCCCCTGTCACTTCTCCACTAAATTGACTTAACACCAATTTCACGGCCACAGGGAAACAGCAGGTAGAGAGGGGGTGTTTCTATTACCGCCGGTGCACATCTAATAAGTGTCTATCGCAAACACACACACACACACACACACACACACACACACACACACACACACACACACACACACACACACACACACACACACACACACACACACACACACACACACACACACACACACACACACACACACACACACACACACACACACACACACACACACACACACTCATTGACAGCTCTATCTGTATCTATACAATAGAGACAACAACAGGAGCTGATGCATCAAACTCCTCTCTGTCTGCCAGGAACAAATAGAGTACAAACACACACACACTCAGAAATTCTCAGAACAGGGGTGTATTAATTTGTCTCACACCGTAGCAAAATGTTTTGCAACAGAAAACATTTTGCTACGAAAACGAGTTGCAATTAGACAAATCCAGGTAGGTCACTACCTGTTTTGCTCCTTTTGCATTTGTTTACTTCCAATCGGTTCCGCTTGGTTTCTAGTGAATACACGCCTTGTGTGTCCTTTCCAATGTATGGAAGAAAGAGTGGACAGGGTGATGCAGCAAGTACAGTCTCTTATCAAACACTAAGGCAGGTATTTCAATTATTCCAAACATCAATTAATAATCCCTGAAGACTATTATACATACGTTATTTGATATATTTGTAAAGAGGTATTATGCTATGCAAATGTATCTTTGATGAATGAAGCACATACCTCATTGCTCTTAACACACACACACACACACACACACACACACACACACACACACACACACACACACACACACACACACACACACACACACACACACACACACACACACACACACACACACACACACACACACACACACACACACACAGACACAAACACAAACACAGACGCAGACACAGACACACAGACACACAGACACAGACACACACACACACACACACACACAGGCATGTTCATTAAAAGAGACATGTCTCCATTTGGAATATGACCAGCTTGCGCAAAGTTATGTTTGGAACATGGCCCGTCTGGGTCTCTTGTATGCAGGACAGGTTTCAGATTGGAATGTGGCGAGGGGTTCTTCCCCTCTGAGTAGCACTCCAACCCACAACTTTAACACTCTTACTGCCCTTCAGCTCTGCCAGCCACTGCCAACCTACCTCATCAACAGAAATGCCAGAGGGGAAGTTGACATGTCAACTAAGCAGGTATGCTGCAGAAAACACACACTCCTACACACTAACACATACATCAACCTGGTAGAACCAGCTTCTCAGCAGGAAAGCATCAGGAAAATACACATACTGTACACACATGCATGCACACACACACAAACAGTAACACATACATATACACACATCGATCGACACGGCTCATTCTCTGTAAATGCTAGGAACACCCCCACACACACAGCCCCAGCCAGTAGCCCAGTAGAAGCAGGTAGGGTACTGTAGAGGAAACAGAGAGTAGAGGGTGGTGACAGTAGAAGCAGGTAGGGAAACAGAGAGTAGAGGGTGGTGACAGTAGAAGCAGGTAGGGAAACAGAGAGTAGAGGGTGGTGACATTAGGAGCAGGTAGGGTACTGTAGAGGAAACAGACAGTAGAGGGTGGTGACAGTAGGAGCAGGTAGGGTACTGTAGAAGAAACATACAGTAGAGGGTGGTGACAGTAGGAGCAGGTAGGGTACTGTAGAGGAAACAGAGAGTAGAGGGTGGTGACAGTAGGAGCAGGTAGGGTACTGTAGAGGAAACAGAGAGTAGAGGGTGGTGACAGTAGGAGCAGGTAGGGTACTGTAGAGGAAACAGACAGTAGAGGGTGGAGACACTAGAAGCAGGTAAGGTACTGTAGAGGAAACCGACAGTAGAGGGTGGTGACATTAGGAGCAGGTAGGGTACTGTAGAGGAAACAGAGAGTAGAGGGTTGTGACAGTAGGAGCAGGTAGGGTACTGTAGAGGAAACAGAGTGTAGAGGGTGGTGACAGTAGAAGCAGGTAGGGTTCTGTAGAGGAAACAGAGAGTAGAGGGTTGTGACAGTAGGAGCAGGTAGGGTACTGTAGAGGAAACAGAGTGTAGAGGGTGGTGACAGTAGAAGCAGGTAGGGTACTGTAGAGGAAACAGAGTGTAGAGGGTGGTGACAGTAGAAGCAGGTAGGGTACTGTAGAGGAAACAGAGTGTAGAGGGTGGTGACAGTAGAAGCAGGTAGGGTACTGTAGAGGAAACAGAGTGTAGAGGGTGGTGACAGTAGAAGCAGGTAGGGTACTGTAGAGGAAACAGAGTGTAGAGGGTGGTGACAGTAGAAGCAGGTAGGGTACTGTAGAGGAAACAGAGTGTAGAGGGTGGTGACAGTAGAAGCAGGTAGGGTACTGTAGAGGAAACAGAGAGTAGAGGGTTGTGACAGTAGGAGCAGGTAGGGTACTGTAGAGGAAACAGAGTGTAGAGGGTGGTGACAGTAGAAGCAGGTAGGGTTCTGTAGAGGAAACAGAGAGTAGAGGGTTGTGACAGTAGGAGCAGGTAGGGTACTGTAGAGGAAACAGAGTGTAGAGGGTGGTGACAGTAGAAGCAGGTAGGGTACTGTAGAGGAAACAGAGTGTAGAGGGTGGTGACAGTAGAAGCAGGTAGGGTACTGTAGAGGAAACAGAGAGTAGAGGGTAGTGACAGTAGGAGCAGAGAGTTGCTTTGTACTCCAGACAATCAAGATAATAGTAATAAAATAAAAAAAATTAAGGTTTTGTCAACGTCTCAGGAAACTGGTGAAATCCTCTGTTATGTCATGGCTAGTCTCTGAGGAAGAGAAGACAAATGAGCTGATTGAGGACTACAGCAAACGGGGTCTGTAGTAGAGCGGGGCAAGAGCTTCAAGTTCCTTGGTGTCCACATCCCTAAGGAATTAACATTGTCCACACATACTGTGCCAACACAGTCCTGAAGAGGGCACGAAATGGCCTCTTCCCCCTCAGAAGGCTGAAAATATTTGGCATGGGCCCTCAGATCCTGAAAAACATATACAGTTGCACCAATGAGAGCATCTTGACTGGCTGCATCACCACTTGGTATGGCAAATGCAAAGCACCTGACCACAAGGTTGGTGAGTACAGCCCAGTACATCACTAGGGCTGAGCTCCCTGCCATCCAGGATCACTATACCAGGCGGTGTCAGAAGAAGGCCAGCCTTGCAAGCCACAGATTGTTGTCTCTGCTACTGCACAGCAAGCGGTGCTAAAGCACCAAGTCTGGAACCAACAAGACCCTTAACATCTTCTGCCATAAGACTGCTAAACAAGTCTGCTAAATAGTTCATCAAATGGCTACCCGGACGATCTGCATTGACTCTCTTGCACTGACTCACACTGGACTCTACCCACACACTCACACATACTTATACTGACACCTCAACACACACACACACACACACACACACACACACACACACACACACACACACACACACACACACACACACACACACACACACACACACACACACACACACACACACACACACACACACACACACACACACACACTGCTGCTACTGCCTGCCATCTATCCTGTTCCCTAGTCAATTTACCCCAACCTACAGTGCATTCGGAAAGTATTCAGGCCCCTTGACTTTTTCCACATTTTGTTACGTTAAAGCCTTATTCTGAAATGGATTCAATTGTTTTTTCTCCTCATCAATCTACACAGAATACCCCATAATGACGAAGCAAAAACAGTTTAAAAAAAAAAAACATTTTTGCAAATGTAGTACTTTTCTCCGTTCATCTTTCCCTCGATCCTGACTCGTCTCCGAGTCCCTTCCGCAGAAAAACATCCCCACAGCATGATGCTGCCACCACCATGCTTGACCTTCGTGGCAGGTTTCCTCCAGACGGGACACTTGTCATTCAGGTCAAGGAGTTCAATCGTGGTTTCATCAGACCAGAGAATATGTTTCTCATGGTCTGAGAGTCCTTTATGTGCCTTTTTGACATACTCAAAGTGGGCTGTCATGTGCCTTTTACTGAGGAGTGGCTTCCGTCTGGTCACTACCATAAAGGCCTGATTGGTAGAGGGCTGCAGAGATGGTAGTCCTTCTGGAAGGTTCTCCCATCTCCACAGAGGAACTCTGTAGCTCTCTCAGAGTGACAATCGGGTTCTTGGTTACCTCCCAGACCAAGGTCCTTCTCCCCTGATTGCTCAGTTTGGCCAGGCAGCCAGATCTAGGAAGAGTCTTGGTGGTTCCAAACTTCTTCCATTTAAGAATGATGGAGGCCACTGTGTTCTTGGGGACCTTTAATGCTGCAGACATTTTTTGGTACCCTTCTTCAGATCTGTCCTTCGACACAATCCTGTCTCGGAGCTTTACAGATAATTCCTTCCACCTCATGGCTTGGTTTTTGCTCTGACATGCACTGTCATCTGTGGACCCTTATATAGACAGGGGTGTGCCTTTCCAAATCATGTCCAATCAATTGAATTGGGACTCCAATCAAGTTGTAGAAACATCTCAAGGATGATTAATGGAAACAGGATGCACCTGAGTTCAATTTCGCGTCTCATAGCAAAGGGTCTGAATACTTGTGTAAATAAGGTATTTCTGTTTTAAATTAATCTACAAAAATGTTGTTGTTTTTTTAACTGTTTTCACTTTCTCGTAAAGTAGATTGATGATGAACATTTTTTATTTAATCAATTTTAGAATAAGGCTGTAACGTAACAAAATGTGGAAAAAATGAAGTGGTCTGAATATTTTCTGAATGGACTGTATATGTACATATCTACCTCAATTACCTCATACACATTGACTCGGTACTGATACTGTATATAGCCATGTTATTTTTACTCATTATTTTTATTTGTTATTGACTTTGTATTTATTCCTTGTCTCACTATTCAATTTAATATTTTATTTTATATTGAACTCTGCATTGTTGGAAAAGTATGTATTTCACTGTTAGTCTACACCTGTTGTTTACGAAGCATGTGACAAATACAATTTATTTGATTTGAGGTGTGTGTGTGTGTGTGTGTGTGTGTGTGTGTGTGTGTGTGTGTGTGTGTGTGTGTGTGTGTGTGTGTGTGTGTGTGTGTGTGTGTGTGTGTGTGTGTGTGTGTGTGTGTGTGTGTGTGTGTGTGTGTGTGTGTGTGTGTGTGTGCGTTTGTGTGTGTGTTTTAGCTTGTGTGAGTGAGAGCTTGCAGAGGGCGAAGGGTAGAATGCTTTATTCAGCTGTGATTAAAAGGGGGTTTTGTTCAGGCTCGGTCCAGATGTGTTTTATTTTTACATTCTTGGCCTGCGGCCCGTATATATTTTGGATACGGCAGGGAGTATATAATATCAGTGGAAAATTATGCGGTCTGGTACCTTTTAAAAAACATCTCCACCTTTTTGTGTTGCTGTCTTGTTTTTCTTTCCATGTTTTATTTTATTTTGTAATGGGCTTGAGAGGTGATGTGCTGAAATGTGCTGAAATGCGATTGGCTGTGGGGTCCCAGGGAATCACTGGAGACTGCCGAACCCCCAAGCTCAGGGCTGCATTTAACCACCAGCAGCAGCAGGCACACACACGCTGCCGGTGCTATATTTGGGGGGCCGATAAAGAGGAGGAAGTTTGGGATCTTAAACGAAGGGGTCAGTCGGCCAGCTCAGGGCCCCTGGGGTGTGTGTGTGTATTGAGGAGATGTGGTGGGGGGGGTCAGTTTTATAGTACTTCACTACAACTACTTGACTCAAGAACCTAGTTTTTGGACTCCTTTCTTTCCTCTCCTCCCTTCTTTCCTCTCCTCCGGTGGTGATTTATTTGAGAACAAATGCAGTCTGAAGCAGGCTAAGACCTGTCGTTAATAGAGTGAGAAGGCTGAGGTTCGCTCCAGGGAAATAACACCTAGGCATTTTCTCTACTGGGATAGGTTACAGCTCTGTTCATTCTTAATAGAGGAACAAGCTCTGAGAGGGAGAAGAGAGAATGATAAGCTCGTATCCAGGTTGATCCCCCATATGCCCCTGGTTGGTGGCCTCTGAAAGGGAGAGGCAGTGTCTAATCTGTCTCTCTGTCATCACCATACCTCATCCTGAGTGTGTGTGCCCTCCATGCCGGTTCACTGTGGGTGTTGTCCCCCATGTGGGCGATGGGGGCTATTTTTCATCATTTGATGAGATGTTTAATGCACTTGTCTGTGTGTGTGTGTGTGTGTGTGTGTGTGTGTGTGTGTGTGTGTGTGTGTGTGTGTGTGTGTGTGTGTGTGTGTGTGTGTGTGTGTGTGTGTGTGTGTGTGTGTGTGTGTGTGTGTGTGTGTGTGTGTGTGTGTGTGTGTGTGTGTGTGTGTGTGTGTGTGTGTGTGTGTGTGCGCGTGCGCGTGTGTGTGTGCGTGTGTGTGTGTGTGTGCCTGAGTGTGTGTCTATATGTCTAAGAATCCCTGGTCTTGAACTACAGTCTGAACAAACCTTCCATAAACACTCACTTGGCCATGAGGCTGAGGGAGAGACACAGTACACCCAAAAAAAGAAAGGACGGAGGGATTGGTGAATTAAAGAAAGTAAACAAATACTGCTAACCTAGCAGGCCCTCCTCTGACCCTTTAGTGACCAGGGACACTCCTTTGTTTATTTTACTATCCCTCGCTTTTTTCCCTTCCTTCTTTCCCTTCGCTCCACAGGTTCAGGGTTGACACAGACAAAAGAAAAAGAGCAGAATTAGAGGGAGAGAGGGAGAGAGACGTAGAAGAAGGAGAAGGAAAGAAGAGCGAGAGAAGAGTACGAAAAGGGAAAGAGGGAGGGAAGAGAGAGGAGGAGGAGGGAAGAAAGAAATAGGGGAAGTAGAGGATGGGTGCTTAGCAAAGAGGGAGAGCAGAGGGGGCAGGACTAGATCAGGCAGCTGCAGTGAGCTGACACCTGAGAAACACAACAGAAGAGAAGAACAGAAGAGATGAGCAGCTCTCAAATTTCTTTCATTTGTGTTATTAAAGGAGGGCCCGGGCCAAGAGAGGGGGAGAGAGGAGAGGGAGAAAGAGTGGAGGAGTGTTGGAGAAGAAGAGGGAGGGGGGGGCGACTGTTAAGAGACTGTCTATGTCTGCTCCCCAATCAAAGCAAGCTGAGAGAAGAGACAGAGAGAAAGAGGAAGGACTAGAGAGAGGGGGGGGATTGAAGGGGAAGGGAGAGGCAGAGGTCAGTGAGGGGGACAAGTGAGGAATGAGGGAAAGAGCAAGAGCAAGAGAAACAGTGTCTCGATCCAAAGCTGTTTCCCAGCCGAGTCACAATTGTTTAGTCTGTTAGGAGAGAAGTGCAGGGGGAGAGAGGGAAGTGAGAGAGGACAGGGGGGGAAAACGAGTGAGGTGGAGGGATAGAGTGAGGGAAGTTACACACAGGGGATGTATGGGTGTGTGTGCATGTGCACGTGTTTTTCCTGAATGTGTATGTGTGTGTGTGTGTGTTTTGACCTAAATGTTTGTGAAGTTTATTTCGTTTGTGTGTGTGTGTGTGTGTGGGGGGGGGGGGGGGATTTATTTTTTAGTAATTGCAGTTGGAGAGCTATTGGGCAGAAGAGAGTGATTTATTTGTATTTTTGTCATCAATTTGTGCAGTTCCATGATCCCTGAACCACAGGCCACCTCAGTGTCCTATCAAAGAGAAATGGAGAAATAAACAATAACCGTTCTTTATATCCGTCAGAACTCTGTATTATATTGAGAAGAAGAACTTGATGTCCATCCAAAAACACACTCGCTCACAAAGAGAGTGAATCTATGTGGCGCGCTGCTTTATGAGTTTGTCTATGAGGTTGTATGACCATACGTTTTTAGTTTTATTTACCCTAATGGTTTTTAAAGATGTCAAGTCGTGATTTGTAGAGCTTTTCGAGTGAGCGCTCAAGGATCATTTATTTTACACAGTGGCATCCCAATGGAGCATTACGTCTCTTATTGTACTGTATGTCTTTATACAATATATATGAATTGCTCTATCATAATCAGTCACATTGACCCCTAAACACATTTGTACACTGCTGGAAAAAAGGAGATTGTTAGCTTTAAAACTATGTATAACTTGTGAATTAACTGTTACAATTGAGCGCAGCATGCTATTGTAGTTACAATGGAGGTCTCCTTGATAACCCGCGTAGTTGGATTGTTGGTTATCCAGCCAGGTCACCCGTGATACAAGTCAGTATTCGACGTCCATCCATGTCTGAGGACGTTTGGCAGATGAAGTGGAAACCGATCACAAGGAGCAAAAGTGAGCGCTGTTACCTTCAAGTAGGTTTTGGTTTGCTACGGTGTTGTGAACAGGGATGGTGGATGGGTGTAAGTCCTGCCTCTGATTCCAAAGGTTGTAAGTTCAAATCCAGCGATAGAAAGTTGTTTCTGTTATTTTCTAAGCCAATCCCAAACCTTAACCCTTACCTTAAAACTTGTTATGGCTTGGGGGCAGTATTTTGACATCTGTATGAGAAGCGTGCCCAAAGTAAATTGCCTGTTACTTAGGCCCAGAAGCTAGGATATGCATGTAATTGGTAGATTTGGATGAAAAACACTCTGAAGTTTCCAAAACTTTTGACATAATGACATAATGTCTGTGAGTTGGTATAACAGAACTGAATATGCACACATGACTGTAAGTCGCTTTGGATAAAAGCGTCTGCTAAATAGCATATATTATTATTATTATTATTAAACCTGAGGAAAATACATCCAATAAGATGTTGACAGTCTTTAGACATTGTTTCAGGCTTGTTTTCTGAAAAATTAGGAAGAATGAGACCATTTTCTAAGTGGTCTGTAGAATGAACCAAAGCTAGTTTGCGCGCGCACCCTTCGTTCTTTTTCCTTTCTATTGAATACCCTATTGTCCGGTTGAAATATTATAGATTATTTAGACAATAGACAACCTGAGGATTAATTATAAACATCGTTTGACATGTTTCGACAAACTTTACCGGTACTATTAGGATGTATTCGTCTGCATGTTGTGACCGGCATTGAGCCAGTGGATTACTGAACAAAGCGCGCCAACAAAACAGCGTTATTGGGAAATAAAGAGGGACTTTATCGAACAAAACAAACATTTATTGTGTAACAGGGACTCTTGTGTCTGCAACCAGATGAAGATCATCAAAGGTAATTGATTCATTTTATCGCTATTTCTGACTTTCGTGACTACTACTTCTCTTGAAAATATTTGTATGCTTTTGTAAGCGGGGCGCTGTCCTCAGATAATTGCATGGTATGCTTTCACTGTAAAGCCTTTTTGAAATCTGACACAGCGGCTGGATTAACAAGAAGTTCATCTTTAAGCCGATGTATAACACTTGTATCTTTTATGAATGTTTATTATGAGTATTTCTGTATTTTGAATTTGGCGCTCTGCAATTTCACCGGATGTTGTCGAGGTGGGTCGCTAGCGGAACGCCTGCTCCAGAGAGGTTAACCATTCAGAGTTCGTTGTTAATGTTAAGAATTTGGAGTTTGTATTTGAAGGTTCAAGGTTTAAAAAGGCTTCTACAGTTTGTTATTTCCACTTTACATTTACATTTACATTTAAGTCATTTAGCAGACGCTCTTATCCAGAGCGACTTACAAATTATCTTAAAGGGGGGGGGGTGAATGTCAGACTTGATTTCCCTTACAAAACATTTAAACCACTACAAAAAAATGCCATAAATTATAATTCACACTTCTTGTGAGAGAGAAATAGAGAGAGAGAGAGAGAGAGAGAGAGAGAGAGAGAGAGAGAGAGAGAGAGAGAGAGAGAGAGAGAGAGAGAGAGAGAGAGAGAGAACACAGTGGAGAGGAAGCTTACAGGAACAGTGAAGACAGGATAAACGTGTTCTGCTTTGAATTAATTTGAGGAAATATTTTTTAATAGGAGTGTAATTAGAGAGGTGCTTAGAGAATGTTTATGAATGTGTGTGTGTGGAATCTCTACGTACAGTACACAGAGAAAGGGTACACACACACTCCCATCCCTTCCAGCATAGGGACACCCCAGGCCTGCACCAAAAACTCTCTTCCTTTCCTCCTCTGTTATTGGAGAGTCAATTATAGCCCTGTTCATCTTATGCTATCCCCAGCAGAGCCCCTGTTCTAACTCACCTAATGAGGACTGTAGGTAAATCCGTGCTAAAATGCTAATTGAGTTTGAGTTGAGTTTGAGTGTGACTTTATTTTTTACAGGGACAGTGTACATGAATCAAAGTTTCAGTAAAAGTGCTGGTTATTACAATTACAATAACAATACAGACAATCAATGAGCAATGAGTACATGCAGAGCAACATAGGACAAGCAACACGTAGCATGCAGACAGAGCAATAGCTCAAAAAGCAACAAAACAAAATACATAAAAGCAACAAAGTGAACGTCCATCCCACTGCAGCCTTCTCCCTCCCTCCTTTACCCTTCCAGCCCCACAGACCATACTGCCCAAGTAGAAAGAGAGAGAAAAAGAGAGAGAGAAAAAGAGAGAGAGAAAGAGAGAGAGAAAGAGAGAGAGAGAAAGAGAGAGACAATGCAATTTCAGGACACTCTGACAATAACATTGAAGTATACACGGACACAGTGACTGAGTTCATCAGGAAGTGTATAGGGGACGTTGTTCCCACTGTGACCTACCCAAACCAAAAACCATGGATAGATGGCAGCATTCGTGCAAAACTGAAAGTGCGAACCACCACATTTAACCATGGCAAGGTGACTGGGAATATGGTTAGAATACAAACAATGTATTTATTCATTCCGTAAGGTATTCAAACAGGAGAAATGGTACAGAGACAAAGTGGAGTCGTTATTCAACGACTCAGACATGAGACGTATGTGGCAGGGTCTACAGATAATCACAGAACACAAACAGATAACCAGCCCCCAAAAAAAGATAACCATCGCGGACACCGATGTCTTACTTCCAGACAAGCTAAACACCTTCTTTGCCCGCTTTGAAGACAACACAGTGCCACCGACGTAGCCCGCTACCAAGGACTGTGGGCTCTCGTTCTCCGTGGCCGACGTGAGTAAGACATTTAAGCGTGTTAACCCTCGCAAGGCGGCCGGCCCAGACGGGATCCCTAGACATATCCTCAGAGCATGCACAGACCTGCTGGCTGGAGTGTTTACGGACATATTCAATCTCTTCCTATCCTAGTCTAAGTTCTTCTATTTCTAAGTTCTTCTAAACATCAAATTTCAAAGGGTTTAAGGTTCAGGATAGGCATTAACTTCCCCATCTTAAGGTTAGGCATTAACTCT
The DNA here is from genome assembly GCF_021184085.1 of Oncorhynchus gorbuscha. Taxonomy (NCBI): domain Eukaryota; kingdom Metazoa; phylum Chordata; class Actinopteri; order Salmoniformes; family Salmonidae; genus Oncorhynchus; species Oncorhynchus gorbuscha. Next base: position 39,580,410 of record NC_060175.1, on the reverse strand, counting down.
GAATGGTTATGGTAAGGGTTAAGGTTTAGGATAGGCATTAACTCTGAATGGTTAGGATAAGGGTTAAGGTTTAGGATAGGCATTAACTCTGACTGGTTATGGTAAGGGTTAAGGTTTAGGATAGGCATTAACTCTGAATGGTTAGGATAAGGGTTAAGGTTTAGGATAGGCATTAACTCTGAATGGTTATGGTAAGGGTTAAGGTTTAGGATAGGCATTAACTCTGAATGGTTAGGGTAAGGGTTAAGGTTTAGGATAGGCATTAACTCTGAATGGTTTAGGATAGGCATTAACTGAATGGTAAAGGGTTAAGGTTTAGGATAGGCATTAACTCTGAATGGTTAGGGTAAGGGTTAAGGTTTAGGATAGGCATTAACTCTGAATGGTTAGGGTAAGGGTTAAGGTTTAGGATAGGCATTAACTCTGAATGGTTAGAAGGGTTAAGGTTTAGGATAGGCATTAACTCTGAATGGTTAGGGTAAGGGTTATTTAGGATAGGCATTAACTCTGAATGGTTATGGTAAGGGTTAAGGTTTAGGATAGGCATTAACTCTGAATGGTTATGGTAAGGGTTAAGGTTTAGGATAGGCATTAACTCTGAATGGTTAGGTAAGTTAAGGTTTAGGATAGGCATTAACTCTGAATGGTTATGGTAAGGGTTAAGGTTTAGGATAGGCATTAACTCTGAATGGTTAGGGTAAGGGTTAAGGTTTAGGATAGGCATTAACTCTGAATGGTTATGGTAAGGGTTAAGGTTTAGGATAGGATAGACATTAACTCTGAATGGTTATGGTAAGGGTTAAGGTTTAGGATAGGCATTAACTCTGAATGGTTATGGTAAGGGTTAAGGTTTAGGATAGACATTAACTCTGAATGGTTAGGGTAAGGGTTAAGGTTTAGGATAGGCATTAACTCTGAATGGTTAGGGTAAGGGTTAAGGTTTAGGATAGGCATTAACTCTGAATGGTTAGGGTAAGGGTTAAGGTTTAGGATAGGCATTAACTCTGAATGGTTAGGGTAAGGGTTAAGGTTTAGGATAGGCATTAACTCTGAATGGTTATGGTAAGTGTTAAGGTTTAGGATAGGCATTAACTCTGAATGGTTAGGGTAAGGGTTAAGGTTTAGGATAGGCATTAACTCTGAATGGTTAGGGTAAGGGTTATGGTTTAGGATAGGCATTAACTCTGAATGGTTAGGGTAAGGGTTTAGGATAGGCTTAAAACAAAAATCTCAAAACAACTTTATATCGCTGTATTCAAACTTGCAACCTTTGGTACCAGATGCAGATGCTTACGCCCATCCATCATCCCCGTCCACAACGCCTCAGCAAAACCCAAACCTATTGAAGGTGTTAGGGACATTGAGGGAGAGACCAGAAGGAGAGAAAGGTGTGTGCGTGTGTGTGTGCGCGTGTGTGCACGTGCGTGTAATTGATCGGTATGAAGGGCTCGTTAGCTACAATTGCTAACAATCCCTGGGCTCTTGAGAAAATGAGTGGCGTTTTTTAGCCGCTGCATCCTGACTACAGTACCACTTACACTTACTCACTCACACACACACACACACACACACACACACACACACACACACACACACACACACACACACACACACACACACACACACACACACACACACACACACACACACACACACACACACACACACACACACACACACACACACACACACACACACACACACACACACTCGACAGGCCCTTGTGTGTGCAGGCGGCATGCTGGTAGAATCAATAGTGTGTGTTTCATAAATCATATGCATCTTCATTCTCTTCAGTGTAGAAAGGCATCAGGACACATCACTGTGTATAGCATCAGAAATACATGGCTACATTTACTGGCTGTTCTAGTACATTCACCCCCCACCCCACCCCTTCACCCCCTCCGCAGGCTCACCCCTTCACCCCCTCCGCAGGCTCAGCCCTTCACACCCTGGGCAGAGCAGGCTCACCCCTTCACCCCCTCCGCAGGCTCACACATTCACACCCTGGGCTTGAGGGTTGAGAGCTTCACTAAAGAAAGCCTCAAGCCACAGAGTGTTACCAACAACATATCGCATGTGTGTTTGTGTGTGTATGTAGCATGTGTACCAAGTAGAATGAAGCATTTAGCATGTAATACCCAGTCTTAATGTTAAGCCACACACCTGGTGAAGGAGTGAGCCTGCTCTACCCAGGGGGTGAAGGGGTGAGCCTGCTCTGCCCAGGGGGTGAAGGAGTGAGCCTGCTCTGCCCAGGGGGTGAAGGAGTGAGCCTGCTCTGCCCAGGAAGTGAAGGAGTGAGCCTGCTCTGCCCAGGGGGTGAAGGAGTGAGCCTGCTCTAGCCAGGGGGTGATGGGGTGAGCCTGCTCTGCCTAGGGGGTGAAGGAGTGAGCCTGCTCTGCCCAGGGGGTGAAGGAGTGAGCCTGCTCTGCCCAGGGGGTGAAGGGGTGAGCCTGCTCTGCCCAGGGGGTGAAGGGGTGAGCCTGCTCTGCCCAGGGGGTGAAGGGGTGAGCCTGCTCTGCCCAGGGGTGAAGGGGTGAGCCTGCTCTGCCCAGGGGTGAAGGGGTGAGCCTGCGGAGGGGGTGAAGGGGTGGGGGGGGGGTGAATGTAGTAGTGGTCCGAGGGTCAGGAGGTGCTGGTGCAGATAACTTCAGGTCTGTTACAGTCAGGTGATACATAACAAAATGGAGAGAATGTGTGAGGGGAGGGGGAAGGGGTGGCATCATACACAGCACAGAGGAAACAGCAGGGATCTACTCTCTCTCTCTCTTGCAGTGCATGCTGGGAGTTTTTTGTAGTTTGAGTGTTTGGTATGGAGGGCCCTGTCCTGACTTATTTTCTTGATTCTGTCTTTGGTCTTTTCTTTCAAATTTTCTTCTCTATGGTGGAGGGTAAATGCACAATTTGTTTTAGCGGCATCCGTGTTGATGCCAATTTTGCCTCTATGTACCCCTTTGACCAGTGTGGTAGTCGCAAATTTTCAAATGATCAAATTAGGAAAGTCCTGAGTGATATTGGTAAGTTTGCTAGAGGTTTCCGTGTACTGTCATGCAGGTTATCAGGCAGATGCCGTTAAGCATGTTGTTTCGTTCCGAAGGCAAGTGTTCATGTTTCTGAATAACAATGAGCAACAGCTAAATGTGCATTTTAAAGTGAGGCATGGGGAGGGGCTCTACACAGGTTTTGCCAGCACAGACAGTCTACGGTGTTTTGAATGTGGGCATTTGGGGCATAAGAGCTTTGCGTGCCCACATAAATAGTTTGGGATAGGGGGTGGGATTTTCACGTCCGAATGAAAAGCAGGCCCAAAGTAAACTGCCTGCTACTCAGGCACAGAAGCTAGGATATGCATATAATTGGTAGATTTGCATAGAAAAGACTCTAAAGTTTCTAAAACTGTTCAAATCTGTGAGTATAACAGTACTTATTTGGCAGGTGAAAACCTGAGGACAAACCATCCAGGAATTGTTTTTTGAGTTCACTGTGTTTTCAATTGGTTTTCTATGGGAATCTAGATTTCTGAGGCATCTGGTTGCAGTTCCTAAGGCTTCCAATAGATGTCAACCGTCTTTAGAAATTGGTAGATGTTTTTCTTTCTTTCTTTTGAGTAATGAAGAAGTATAGCTGTTCAGACTGAGTGTCGAGTCTAGTGTGCTGTTGTGTTTGGGGCGCGCGACTCAGCGCTCGCTCCACTTTCATTTTATCCGGTATTGGAGACAGTTTATCCGGCTTAAATTGTATTGATTATTTATGTTTAAAATACCTAAAGATGGATTAGAAAAGTTGTTTGAAATGTTTGGACCAAGATTACAGGTAACTAATTAGATAAATGGTAGTCATGTTGGGGGAGATGGAACTGGTGTTTTTCTGAATCAAATGCACTGAATAAATTTACATTTTGGAGATATAATGACGGAATTTATTGAACAAAAGAACAATTTGTGATGTTTATGGGACATTTTAGAGTGCCAACAGAAGAAGATCTTCAATGGTAAGGCATGAATTATAGCGTTATTTCTGAGTTTTATGTCGTGCCTGGCGGGATGAAATATGATTGTCATGTGTTTGTTTGATGGGGTGCTGTCCCTATCACTCTAGTATCCCTGTCACCTTACCCCTATACATATCTACCTCCATCACTCTAGTATCCCTGTCACCTTACCCCTATACATATCTACCTCTATCACTCTAGTATCCCTGTCACCTTACCCCTATACATATCTACCTCCATCACTCTAGTATCCCTGTCACCTTACCCCTATACATATCTACCTCTATCACTCTAGTATCCCTGTCACCTTACCCCTATACATATCTACCTCTATCACTCCAGTATCCCTGTCACCTTACCCCTATACATATCTACCTCTATCACTCTAGTATCCCTGTCACCTTACCCCTATACATATCTACCTCTATCACTCTAGTATCCCTGTCACCTTACCCCTATATATATCTACCTCTATCACTCTAGTATCCCTGTCACCTCACCCCTATATATATCTACCTCCATCCCTCTAGTATCCCTGTCACCTTACCCCTATACATATCTACCTCCATCCCTCTAGTATCCCTGTCACCTTACCCCTATACATCTCTACCTCTATCACTCTAGTATCCCTGTCACCTTACCCCTATACATCTCTACCTCTATCACTCTAGTATCCCTGTCACCTTACCCCTATACATCTCTACCTCTATCACTCTAGTATCCCTGTCACCTTACCCCTATACATATCTACATCTATCACTCCAGTATCCCTGTCAACTTACCCCTATACATCTCTACCTCTATCACTCCAGTATCCCTGTCACCTTACCCCTATACATATCTACCTCTATCACTCCAGTATCCCTGTCACCTTACCCCTATACATATCTACCTCTATCACTCCAGTATCCCTGTCACCTTACCCCTATACATATCTACCTCTATCACTCTAGTATCCCTGTCACCTTACCCCTATACATATCTACCTCCATCCCTCTAGTATCCCTGTCACCTTACCCCTATACATATCTACCTCTATCACTCCAGTATCCCTGTCACCTTACCCCTATACATATCTACCTCTATCACTCCAGTATCCCTGTCACCTTACCCCTATACATATCTACCTCTATCACTCTAGTATCCCTGTCACCTTACCCCTATACATCTCTACCTCTATCACTCCAGTATCCCTGTCACCTTACCCCTATACATATCTACCTCTATCACTCTAGTATCCCTGTCACCTTACCCCTATACATATCTACCTCTATCACTCCAGTATCCCTGTCACCTTACCCCTATACATATCTACCTCTATCACTCCAGTATCCCTGTCACCTTACCCCTATACATATCTACCTCCATCCCTCTAGTATCCCTGTCACCTTACCCCTATACATATCTACCTCTATCACTCCAGTATCCCTGTCACCTTACCCCTATACATATCTACCTCTATCACTCTAGTATCCCTGTCACCTTACCCCTATACATATCTACCTCTATCACTCCAGTATCCCTGTCACCTTACCCCTATACATATCTACCTCTATCACTCTAGTATCCCTGTCACCTTACCCCTATACATATCTACCTCTATCACTCTAGTATCCCTGTCACCTTACCCCTATACATATCTACCTCTATCACTCTAGTATCCCTGTCACCTTACCCCTATACATATCTACCTCTATCACTCTAGTATCCCTGTCACCTTACCCTATACATATCTACCTCTATCACTCTAGTATCCCTGTCACCTTACCCCTATACATATCTACCTCTATCACTCCAGTATCCCTGTCACCTTACCCCTATACATATCTACCTCTATCACTCTAGTATCCCTGTCACCTTACCCCTATACATATCTACCTCTATCACTCTAGTATCCCTGTCACCTTACCCTATACATATCTACCTCTATCACTCTAGTATCCCTGTCACCTTACCCCTATACATATCTACCTCTATCACTCCAGTATCCCTGTCACCTTACCCCTATACATATCTACCTCTATCACTCCAGTATCCCTGCACATGTAAATAGGTTATTGGCAGTGGTGGAAAAAGTACCCAATTGTCATACTTGAGTAAAAGTAAAGATATCTTAAAATGACTTAAGTAAAAGTGAAAGTCATCCAGTAAAATACTACTTGAGTAAAAGTCTAAAAGTATTTGGTTTTAAATATAGTTAAGTATCAAAATTAAAGTAATTGCTCAAACATATCAAACATATCAAAAGTAAAAGTAAAATTATAAATAATTTCAAATTTCTTATATTAAGCAAACCAGATGGCACTATTCTCTTATTTGTATTTATTTATGGATAGCCAGGGGCACAATCCAATACTCAGACATAATTTACCAACCAAGCATGTGTGTTTTGAGTCCGCCAGATCAGTGGCAGTAGGATGACTAGGGATGTTCTCTTGACAAGTGTGTAAATTCGAACATTTTCTTGTCCTATCGAGCATTCAAAATGTAATGGTCATCAGGCAAAATGTATGGAGTAAAAAGTATATTATTTTCTTTAGGAATATAGTCAAATTAAAAGTTGTAAAAAATATAAATAGTAAGGTGAAGTACAGATACCCATATAAAATAAATAAAGTATTTTACTTTACACCACTGGGTAACTTTTGAAATATTTCCTGTATCTAGTATGCTTACTCACTTTATTGTGTATTTCATATTTCTTATTCTTATTTCTCGTGTTTTTTCTTTCCAGTAATACATTGTTATTCATTATTGCATTGTTGGGTTTTGCTGCAATGGTCTTTGTGCCGGGGTCTGTTATATCTGGTATAATTCTCCCATCTTATCCGGTGTCCTGTGTGAATTGAAGTATGCTCCCTCTAATTTTCTCTCCATCTCTCCCTCCCCTCCCGGAGGACCTGAGCCCTAGGATCATGCCTCAGGACCACCTGGCCTGATGACTCCTTGCTGACCCCAGTCCACCTGTCATGCTGCTGCTCCAGTTTCAACTGTTCTGTCTGCGACTAGGGAACACTGACCTGTTCACCGGACGTTCTACCTTGTTCTGGACCGGCTGTTTTCGACTCTCTCTCTCCCTCTCTACCGCACATGCTATCTCAACCTCTGACTGCTTGGTTATGAAAAGCCAACTGACATTTACTCCTGAGGTACAGACCTGTTGCACCCTCTACAACCACTGATTATTATTTGACCCTGCTGGTCATATATGAAAGTTTCAACATCTTGAATAACAATCTGGCCTTAAATGGCCATGTACTTGTATAACCTCTGCCCGGGACAGCCAGAAGAGGACTGGCCAGAGCCTGGTTCCTCTCTAGGTTTCTTCCTAGGTTCCTGCCTTTCTAGGAGTTTTTCCTAGACACCGTGCCTCTACATCTGCATTACTGGCTGATTTGGGTTTTAGGCTGGATTTCTGTACAGCACTTTGTGACATCTGCTGATGTAAAAAGGGCTTTATAAATACATTTTATTTTGAGTTTGCAAGAAAGGCAATTCACTGTATTTGTGCATGTAACATTAAAACTTGAAACAAAGCACCTGAACTCTCTCCAAACAATACACCATTATTCCAAATAATACACACAATAAGAATACCTCCTGGCTACAATACAATCCGGATTCGTCAGAGCCAGAGAGAGCTCTTAATGAACGAGAACACAGGAGAGAATAGGCTGGTCAGAATCATTTTCTTCTCCCTCTCCGTGTGTGTATAGATTATAGATGATCTAGAAGCAGATAGTTGAGCTCTGACTGAACCACTCTGGATCTGCTGCTTCACCAAAGCAAGAGAAACACCACACCTTCCACGTAAGTTACTGACTGTCTGTGTGTCTGTGTCTGTGTGAGTGTGTGTGTGTGTGTGTGTGTGTGTGTGTGTGGTGGTGTGTGTGTGTGTGTGTGTCTTGATGAGATAGCCCCACCCTAGGCTCCAGGTCTCCTCTCTGTTTTATTGTGAGGTGAGTGATAGAGCTATAGAGTTATAGTCAGTTATATACAGACGGCAGCTCAAACAGAAGAGTATCAGACTCACCTCTAAGACCCCTGTAGCAGTGTATCCATTAACATACACACACAGAAACAGCATAGGTATGCACACAGACACAGTATGTATGTATGCACACAGAAACAGAAACACACAGAAACACACTTTCATGCTTACTGAAAGGAGAGTGGAGGATATAGAGTTGACAGTGATCTGAGCTATGTGTGTGTGGGCATGTGTGTGTGTGTGTGTGTGTGTGTGTGTGTGTGTGTGTGTGTGTGTGTGTGTGTGTGTGTGTGTGTGTGTGTGTGTGTGTGTGTGTGTGTGTGTGTGTGTGTGTGTGTGTGTGTGTGTGTGTGTGTGTGTGTGTGTGTGTGTGTGTGTGTGTGTGTGTGTGTGTTGTTTGCTCCTGTTTACAGACATTACACAGGAACACTTCTTGGCTGTTAAAAGTAAAGAAAAAACTGTGTCAATTTTACTTCCCTGAACCCAGAACTCTCTCTCTGCTCTGTCTCTCCATTTTTAGATACTCTAATGGGCTTTCTCTGTCTCCATTCCTCTCTGCTCAGCCTCTCTGATAGGCCATCACTGGATGATGAGAAGCTATATTTCTGGAGTCAGATCACACTGCAGAGCACACAGTGTCAGGAGAACATGAAGACAGGGCAGGAATAAAAACATCTCACAATCACCAAACAGATTATCATAAATGCTGTGTGTGTGTGTGTGTGTGTGTGTGTGTGTGTGTGTGTGTGTGTGTGTGTGTGTGTGTGTGTGTGTGTGTGTGTGTGTGTGTGTGTGTGTGTGTGTGTGTGTGTGTGTGTGTGTGTGTGTGTGTGTGTGTGTGTGTGTGTGTGTGTGTGTGTGTGTGTGTGTGTGTGTGTGTGTGTGTGTGTGTGTGTGTGTGTGTGTGTCAGGTATTATGCCAGCATAGCAGGTATTGTTACCTTCTCAAAAGGAACATGCCACAGAGAAAACAGAGATAGAGAGAGAGAGGGGTTGGAGACATAGATAAAGAGAAAACAGAGATGTATAAACTATCAATACTGTCACAGAAAATGGCCCTCAAATTAAGCAGAGTGCACACCGGTACAAGGGACTCTGGGAAATGGCTTTTTATCGCTTCCCAAACAATGGGCCATCTGACAGCCCTGAGCCCGATAACTAACTCTCTCTCTCTCTCTCTCTCTCTCTCTCTCTCTCTCTCTCTCTCTCTCTCTCTCTCTCTCTCTCTCTCTCTCTCTCTCTCTCTCTCTCTCTCTCTCTCTCTCTCTCTCTCTCTCTCTCTCTCTCTATCTCTCTCTCTCTCTCTCTCTCTCTCTCTCTCTCTCTCTCTCTCTCTCTCTCTCTCTCTCTCTCTCTCTCTCTCTCTCTCTCTCTCTCTCTCTCTCTCTCTCTCTCTCTCTCTCTCTCTCTCTCTCTCTCTCTCTCTCTCTCTATCTCTCTCTCTCTCTCTCTCTCTCTCTCTCCTCTACTGACTTTCATGTGTTTAATATCATGCAAAATAACAGCTTCTTATTTCCCTGTCTCCTCTTCCTCTCTTCCCACTCTCTGTCCTCTCCTCCCCCCAGGCCTGTGCATCCCCTCTTCAATGGGGCTAAGCACTGTAAGCTGGCTGTGAGCGGAGGGGACTCTTACACACAGTTCTGCTAGGCACATCTGCCTTTGTTTATCATTGTTATGATTATGATTATTCATGTTCTCTCTCTCAGAGCACAGGCGAAGACATTCGGAGAGTAGTGGGCGAGGAGGAGGAGGGGTGGCAGGGGTTAGAGCGTTCCTGTGATGTGAAGCTTGTTAAATAAACTGGCTATTTACCAGCATGACAGACAGATTATTTACAAACACACACCACCCGCCCCCGTCTCTCTGTCTCACTCTCTCTCTTCATCTTTCTGTCTCAGGGTGAGCGGTTCACCCTCTTCTCTTCTCTTTTTCATGATAAAGAGATTGAGGAAGGGCAGTGTAGGGTTTGTTTGTCAAATAATTACTATTATTGTTATGTCTGTATGACTTGCTACTTATCAGAGCTCTAAGTAAGTCATTCTATATGTGTTGAAGATCAGAAATAACACACACACACTAACACACTAGTAGCCATGGGATTGTGTTAATATTCCTCTCCAGTTTGATAGTGACCGGCGGTAGGTGCTAAGGAAGAACAGAGAGAATGAGGGAGACAGAGAAAGAAAGAGTGATATGGGGAGAGAAAGAGAGAGAGAGAGAGAGAGAGAGAGAGAGAGAGAGAGAGAGAGAGAGAGAGAGAGAGAGAGAGAGAGAGAGAGAGAGAGAGAGAGAGAGAGAGAGAGAGAGAGAAAGGTGGTGAGAGATATAGATATGGGGAGAGAGAAAGAGAGCGAGATGGAGAGAAAGAGAGCAAGAGAAAGAGAGAGAGAGAGAGAGAGAGAGAGAGAGAGAGGGAGAGAGAGAGAAAAGAAGAAAGGAGAGAGAGGAGGCACAGTGGAGAGGGAGCTTACAGGAACAGTGGGGACAGGATAAACGATTTCTGCTTTTAAGTCATTTGAGGAAGTGTGATTAGAGAAGTGTGTGATGAGAAAAGCGCTTAGAGAATGTTTATGAATGTGTGTGTGTGGAATCTCTACGTACAGTACACAGAGAAAGGGTACACACACACTCCCATCCCTTCCAGCATAGGGACACCCCAGGCCTGCACCAAAAACTCTCTTCCTTTCCTCCTCTGTTATTGGAGAGTCAATTATAGCCCTGTTCATCTTATGCTATCCCCAGCAGAGCCCCTGTTCTACCTCACCTAATGAGGACTGTAGGTAAGTCCATGTTATTAGGCCCTTTTAGATATTCATTCAGGAGGAGGGAGATGGTCTATTGAGATGTTTACCATTTGAAGGTTCTACTCATGACAATGTATCTCCCATCCTTCACACACACAGACACACACACACACACAAACACACACACACACATACAGACGGACACATACATGCTCGCACACACAAACTGTCCCGTCTGAAGGTCCCATCCCTGACAATATTCCCCTGTGGGACTCTTTAGACTGCATCCCAGAGAATGGAGGTGTGTGTGTGTGTTCCACCGTTCACAGAGACAAACCCAGGACACTAAAAACTGTTCTGATGATCTTTTCCCTGTGGGACTCTTTAGACTGCATCCCAGAGAATGGAGGTGTGTGTGTGTTTCCACCGTTCACAGAGACAAACCCAGGACACTAAAAACTGTTCTGATGATCTTTTCCTCTGTGGGACTCTTTAGACTGCATCCCCCAGAGAATGGAGGTGTTTGTGTGTGTACACAGAGACAAACCCAGGACACAGCGAGTTGGTTGAATCTATTGTTACTTCCTTCTAAATGCTCCTTTAAATGATCACTTTGTTTAATACACTGAACACTATCTCCAAATACTTGATTTATTGTAATATAAACAATAGTGTGTGTGTGGCTGTGTGCAGGTGTGTACATGTGTGTGTGTGTGTGTGTGTGTGTGTGTGTGTGTGTGTGTGTGTGTGTGTGTGTGTGTGTGTGTGTGTGTGTGTGTGTGTGTGTGTGTGTGTGTGTGTGTGTGTGTGTGTGTGTGTGTGTGTGTGTGTGTGTGTGTGTGTGTGTGTGTGTGTGTGTGTGTGTGTGTGTGTGTGTGTGTGTGTGTGTGTGTGGCTGTGTGCAGGTGTGTACATGGGTTTGTGTATGTGTGAGTGTGGGTGTGTGTGGAACATTACCCCAGCGTTAACAGTTATTTATATAGCCACTGGCCTGTAAACCACACTGAGTATGTTATCAGACCTACAGGGAGAGAGAAGAAAGGAAATAACTGATTTCAATGCCCTGTTACCCCTTTACTTATACACAAACACACACACACGCACACACAAACACAGAGTTTTGAGAGAGTTTTGCACTCAGTGGGTGCACTGCCTCTGTTCAACATCCCAGTAAGTGTTGTGTTCCTCGGTATCTCCTCCTCTACCCTACGGAGTCCATTATGAAAGGACTGGGAGCTTATCAGGGCTAACGTTAGCTTATACTCTACCGTACTCTGTCATTCACCACGCATGTGCCCCCGCTAATGCTATCTCCACCATTCACTGCGGATAGGCTCTGCTAACGATGCTAATTAGGGAGGCAGACACCACAATGAACACTTCATCTCTCCTCCCACCTGTCACATTCAAACCCACCACAGCCTCAAAAACCAGAGAAAATAACTTCCTTCTGTCCTCATCTCCTTTCTCTCAAAACAATAGCACCCGTGAAGGCAGATGAAACGTGTTTGTTTGAATGGTGTTTCATGTTTTGTTTGGATTCCTTGTGTAAACTCCAAGAAAACTTTGCTGCCTTTAGTAGGCTTCTGTTTGATAAGAGAATGAACGGAGAGCGAGGGAAAGAAAAGAGAGAGAAATGAGGGATAGAAAAGACAAGGAGAGTAGAGCAGTGAGAGGATAGAGAGAATGAATGGAGAGAGAGAGGGGGAAGATAGGGACGGAAGAGAAAGTTGATAGAGAGAGGGGGAAGGAAAGGATGGATGAAGAGACAGGCGATGATTACGGGAATAAAGAGTGAGAGGGAAAGAGAAAGAGAAAGTGAGAGAAAGAGAGAGAGAGAAAGAGAAAGAGAGAACCAGAGAGAAAGAGAGAGTGAGAGAGAGAAAGAGAGAACCAGAGAGAAAGAGAGAGAGAGAGAGAAAGAGAAAGAGAGAACCAGAGAGAAAGAGAGAGTGAGAGAGAAAGAACCAGAGAGAAAGAGAGAGAGAGAGAGAAAGAGAAAGAGAGAACCAGAGAGAAAGAGAGAGAGAGAAAGAGAAAGAGAGAACCAGAGAGAAAGAGAGAGTGAGAGAGAGAAAGAGAGAACCAGAGAGAAAGAGAGAGAGAGAGAGAAGAGAGAGAGAGAGAGAGAGAGAGAGAGAGAGAGAGAGAGAGAGAGAGAGAGAGAGAGAGAGTGAGAGAGAGAAAGAGAGAACCAGAGAGAAAGAGAGAGAAGAGAGAGAGAGAGAGAGAGAAGAGAGAGAGAGAGAGAGAGAGAGAGAGAGAGAGAAAGAGAGAGAACCAGAGAGAAAGAGAGAGTGAGAGAGAGAAAGAGAGAACCAGAGAGAAAGAGAGAGTGAGAGAGAGAGAGAGAGAAAGAGAAAGAGAGAACCAGAGAGTGAGAGAGAGTGAGAGAGAGAGAGAAAGAGAGAACCAGAGTGAGAGAGAGTGAGAGAGAGAGAGAAAGAGAGAACCAGAGAGTGAGAGAGAGTGAGAAAGAGAAAGAGAGAACCAGAGAGTGAGAGAGAGAGAGAGAGAGAGAGAGAGAGTGAGAGAGAGAAAGAGAGAACCAGAGAGTGAGAGAGAGAGAGAGAGAGAGAGAGAGAGAGAGAGAGAGAGAGAGAGAGAGACTTGACTTTTTGTCTTTATTTAATGACATTTAACATTCTCCCCTAAAATAAACCACCAAAATATATCCTGTACTATATACATGTACCATACTCACCTTGCCCTCTACCCCATGATACAAAACAACACCACACATCACAATAACCAAAACCTCACCACTTCTACAACTGTATATCCAAAACTTCCCCAGCTATACAGACAGCCCCCCGACACACCATATCTCCTGAAATATCTCCACACTTTTTATCATTTTATAGAAATTCCACTCTAGGGCGTGCAGAGACCATCCCATTAAATAATAGCATAGGGTCTGTTATCCCCCCACCTTTGACACTGTTCCTCCTTCTTAGCCAAATTTGCCTGAGCAAACAGAATATTCAACAAAACACATTTGGCCTTCTCCTTATTTGAATACATGTACCCCATTATAAACATCCCAACAGTAAAACACACTCCCAACCTCTCACACAGACATACCAACAGTAAAACACACTCCCAACCTCTCACACAGACATCCCAACAGTAAAACACACTCCCAACCTCTCACACAGACATCCCAACAGTAAAACACAACCTCCCAACAGACATCCCAACAGTAAAACACACTCCCAACCTCTCACACAGACATCCCAACAGTAAAACACACTCCCAACCTCTCACACAGACATCCCAACAGTAAAACACACTCCCAACCTCTCACACAGACATCCCAACAGTAAAACACACTCCCAACCTCTCACACAGACATCCCAACAGTAAAACACACTCCCAACCTCTCACACAGACATTCCAACAAAGACATTAATGGCATTAACCTGGTGCACACAGAAAACACACAAATCACAGTTTCTCTCATAGCACAGAAAAGACACCCCTGCCCCACTCCCGGTTCAACCCGTGTCAACCAGCTGTTAGTGGCCAGGGCTCCATGTAGAACCCTCCACCGGAGGTCCCCTGACCTCCTTGGTACTGGGGCTCCATCTAAAACTCACCATACTCTCCGCCCACATATCCCCTGTCACTGATGCAAATAGTCTGGGTAGCCATGTAGCCACGTCGATGAGAATGGGGGCATGCTCAGTCCCCTTTTTCTTGTAATCCACAATCATCTCCTTTGTCTTGATCAGGTTGAGGGAGAGGTTGTTGTCCGGGCACCACACGACCAGGTTTCTGACCTCCTCTCTATAGGCTGTCTCGTTGTTGTCGGTGATCAGGCCTACCACTGTCGGCAAATGTAATGATGGTGTTGGAGTTGTGCCTGGCCGTGCAGTCATGATTGAACAGGGAGTACAGGAGGGGACTAACCACGCACCCCTGAGGGGCCTCTATGTTGAGGATCAGCAAGGCGGATGTGTTGTTACCTACACTTACCACCTGGGGGTGGCCCGTCAGGAAGTCCAGGATCCAGTTGCAGAGGGGGGTGTTTAGTCCCAGGGTCCTTAGCTTATTGATGAGCTTTGAGGGCAGTATATGGTGTTGAATGCTGAGCTGTAGTCAATGAATTATAATCTCACATAGGTGTTCCTTTTGTCCAGGTGGGAAAGGGCAGTGTGGAGTGCAACAGAGATTGCATCATCTGTGGATCTGTTTGGGCGGTAGGCAAATTGGAGTGGGTCTAAGGTTTCTGGGATAATGGTGTTGATGTCAGCCATAACCAGCTTTTCAAAGAATTTCATGGCTACAGACGTGAGTGCTACGGGTTGGTAGTCATTTAGGCAGGTTACCTTAGTGTTCTTGGGCACATGCACTATGATGGTCTGCTTAAAACAGTTTGGTATGACAGATTTGGACAGGTTGAAAATGTCTTTGAAGACACTTGCCAGTTGGTCAGCGCATGCTCGCAGTACACGTCCTGGTAATCCGTCTGGCCCTGCGATCTTGCGAATGTTGACCTGTTTAAAGGTCTTACACACATCGGTTGCGGAGAGCGTGATCACACAGTCTTCCGGAACAGCTGGTGCTCTCATACATGTTTCAGTGTTATTTGCCTCGAAGCGAGCATAGAAGTCGTTTTACTCGTCTGCTAGTCTTGTGTCACTGGGCAGCTCTCGGCTGTGCTTCCCATTGTAGTCTGTAACGCTTTGCGAGCCCTGCCACATCCAACGAGCTTCAGAGCTGGTGAAAACATTTCGATCTTAGTCCTGTATTGACGTTTTGCATGTTTGATGGTTTGTCAGAGGGCATAGCGGGATTTCTTATAAGCTCCTTGAAAGCGACAGCTCTAGCCTTTAGCTCAGTGCAGATGCTGCCTGTAATCCATGGCTTCTGGTTGGGGTATGTACATACAGCCATTGTGGGGACGACATCATAGATGCACTTATCTATGAAGCCAATGATTGATGTGGCATACTCCTCAATGCCATCGGGGGAATCATGGAGCATATTCCAGTCTGCTTCAGCTGACCAGTTTTTTATTGGTCTAGTCACTGGTGCTTCCTGCTTAAATTTTTGCTTGTAAGCAGGAATCAGGAGGATAGATTTATCATCAGATTTGCCAAATGGAGGGTGAGGTAGAGCTTTGTATGCGTCTCTGTGTGGAGTATAGTTTGTCCAGAGTTATTGTTCCTCTGGTTGCACATTTAACATGCTGTTAAAAAATTTGGTAAAACGGATTTAAGTTCCCCTACATTAAAGACCCCAGCCACTAAGAGCGGCGCCTCTGGGTGAGTGTTTCTTTGTTTGCTTATGGAGGAATACAGGTCATTAAATGCTGTTTTAGTGCCAGCCTCTGACTGTGGAGGTATGTAAAACAGCTGCGAAGAATACAGATGAAAACTCACTCGGTAGGTAGTGTGGTCAACAGCTTATCATGAATTACTCTACCTAAGGCGAGTAATAGCTTGAGTGTTCCTTAAATATTGTGCACCAGTTGTTATTTACAAAAATACATAGTCCGACGTTCCTTGTCTTACCAGACGTTGCTGTTGTATCTTGCCTGTACGTCGTATAACCAGCCAGCTGTATGTTGATATTGTCGTCGTTCAGCCACGACTCCATGAAGCATAAGATGTTACAGTTTTTAATGTCCTGTTGGTAGTTTAATCTTGCGCGTAACTAATTGATTTTATTCTTCAAGGATTACATGTTTGCAAACAGAATGTAGGGAAGTGGGGATTTATTAGATCGCCTATGAATTCTCAGAAGGAAGCCCGCCATTCGGACCCTCTTTCTCCGCCTCCTCTTCATGCAGATTACGGGGATCGGGTCTTGTTCCTGAGGAAGCAGTATATCCTTTGCATCAGGCTCATCAGAGTCGTGAAAGGAAAAAAAGAACTCAGCTAGTCCTTGGTGAGAAATCGCAGTCCTGATGTCTAGAAGTTCTTCTCGGTCATAAGAGATGGTAGCGGCAATATTATGTACAAAATATGATTTTTTTAAGTTACAAACAACGCAACAAAAAAAAACACAATCGGCTGGGGGTCCATAAAACATCTGCCTTCTTCTCTGGCGCCATCTTGCAACCAGTCCCCAGTCTCTGCCGTCATCTGCAGTGGCAGAAACATTGCAGTGGCCCCTCCCCATTTGGTCACTCAAACACCCCCTTCCAGGCTCAGACAGTGCCTCCTGGACCTCCTCTAGGAATCTCTCCAGCAGCCTAAGATATATTATTCCTGTTTGTTGTGCCAAGATTTCTGGGGTTTTCCACCCCTCCTCTCACAGCAGTCGCAGGTCACCCAGCCTTAGTAAACCCGCTGCCATAAGTTGCCTCTGCAGGGTGGCCGACTGAACCGATCTCAAAGAGATGGCTGGGTTGTGGAAGATAGGCTCCTCCCACACCCACAGCTCAGGCTCCATACCCCCTTCTCGTGTGGGGCTTA
Organism: Oncorhynchus gorbuscha; assembly: GCF_021184085.1. Taxonomy (NCBI): domain Eukaryota; kingdom Metazoa; phylum Chordata; class Actinopteri; order Salmoniformes; family Salmonidae; genus Oncorhynchus; species Oncorhynchus gorbuscha. Next base: position 39,563,259 of record NC_060175.1, on the reverse strand, counting down.
GCAGCTTCCAGGCCCACAGCACTGCAGAGTAAAAGTTTAAGAGACCTGCTGTACTCAGCCTCTCCAGCTTCATAAGGAACAGCTGCCAGTCCAACCCTAATCTGCCATCTCTCCTCAGCGGCACGTATGCTGGTTCCCTCCAGCTGACATCAGCATGGTACAGGAGTCTCTGCACCACCTTTAGTCAGAAAGCAGCCACCCTGCTCTCCAATTCAACCAGGCCCTGTCCTCCTTCGTGGACGGTCATCTACAACACTGCCGCCCTCAGCCAGTGACAGCCCGACCAGAAAAAGTTGGGGGGATTGAGGACAGCGAGTTTATGCCAAAGGGAAGATGCCACCAGGTTGTTGATTATCAGCGCCCTTCCTCTATTATCAGCGCCCTTCCTCTATATGACACTTGGGGCAGGAGCCACCTACATCTGGCCAGTCTTGACACCACTGCCTGTGACAGCCACTCCCAGTTCTTCCTGACCCACCTCTCCGAACCCAGGTACACCCCCAACATTTTAAGCCCTTCAAATCAAATAAATCAAATGTATTTATATAGCCCTTCGTACATCAGCTGATATCTCAAAGTGCTGTACAGAAACCCAGCCTAAAACCCCAAACAGCAAGCAATGCAGGTGTAGAAGCACGGTGGCTAGGAAAAACTCCCTAGAAAGGCCAAAACCTAGGAAGAAACCTAGAGAGGAACCAGGCTATGTGGGGTGGCCAGTCCTCTTCTGGCTGTGCCAGGTGGAGATTATAGCAGAACATGGCCAAGATGTTCAAATGTTCATAAATGACCAGCATGGTCGAATAATAACAAGGCAGAACAGTTGAAACCGGAGCAGCAGCACAGTCAGGTGGACCGGGGACAGCAAGGAGTCATCATGTCAGGTAGTCCTGGGGCACGGTCCTAGGGCTCAGGTCCTCCGAGAGAGAGAAAGAAAGAGAGAATTAGAGAGAGCATATGTGGGGTGGCCCGTCCTCTTCTGGCTGTGCCGGGTGGAGATTATAACAGAACATGGCCAAGATGTTCAAATGTTCATAAATGACCAGCATGGTCGAATAATAGTAAGGCAGAACAGTTGAAACTCGAGCAGCAGCATGGCCAGGTGGACTGGGGACAGCAAGGAGTCATCATGTCAGGTAGTCCTGGGGCATGGTCCTAGGGCTCAGGTCCTCCGAGAGAGAGAAAGAAAGAAGGAGAGAATTAGAGAACGCACACTTAGATTCACACAGGACACCGAATAGGACAGGAGAAGTACTCCAGATATAACAAACTGACCCTAGCCCCCCCGACACAAACTACTGCAGCATAAATACTGGAGGCTGAGACAGGAGGGGACAGGAGACACTGTGGCCCCATCCGAGGACACCCCCGGACAGGGCCAAACAGGAAGGATATAACCCCACCCACTTTGCCAAAGCACAGCCCCCACACCACTAGAGGGATATCTTCAACCACCAACTTACCATCCTTAGACAAGGCTGAGTATAGCCCACAAAGATCTCCGCCACGGCACAGCCCAAGTGGGGGGGAGCGCCAACCCAGACAGGATGACCACAGTGAATCAACCCACTCAGGTGACGCACTCCCTGCAGGGACGGCATGAGAGCCCCAGTAAGCCAGTGACTCAGCCCCTGTAATAGGGTTAGAGGCAGAGAATCCCAGTGGAAAGAGGGGAACCGGCCAGGCAGAGACAGCAAGGGTGGTTCGTTGCTCCAGAGCCTTTCCGTTCACCTTCCCACTCCTGGGCCAGACTACACTCAATCATATGACCCACTGAAGAGATGAGTCTTCAGTAAAGACTTAAAGGTTGAGACCGAGTTTGCTTCTCTGACATGGGTAGGCAGACCGTTCCATAAAAATGGAGCTCTATAGGAGAAAGCCCTGCCTCCAGCTGTTTGCTTAGAAATTCTAGGGACAATTAGGAGGCCTGCGTCTTGTGACCGTAGCGTACGTGTAGGTATGTACGGCAGGACCAAATCAGAGAGATAGGTAGGAGCAAGCCCATGTAATGCTTTGTAGGTTAGCAGTAAAACCTTAAGATCAGCCCTTGCTTTGACAGGAAGCCAGTGTAGAGAGGCTAGCACTGGAGTAATATGATCAAATTTTTTGGTTCTAGTCAGGATTCTAGCAGCCGTATTTAGCACTAACTGAAGTTTATTTAGTGCTTTATCCGGGTAGCCGGAAAGTAGAGCATTGCAGTAGTCTAACCTAGAAGTGACAAAAGAATGGATTAATTTTTCTGCATCATTTTTGGACAGAAAGTTTATGATTTTTGCAATATGACGTAGATGGAAAAAAGCTGTCCTCGAAATGGTCTTGATATGTTCTTCAAAAGAGAGATCAGGGTCCAGAGTAACGCCGAGGTCCTTCACAGTTTTATTTCAGACGACTGTCAGATTCAACAGAAGATCTCTTTGTTTCTTGGGACCTAGAACAAGCATCTCTGTTTTGTCCGAGTTTAATAGTAGAAAGTTTGCAGCCATCCACTTCCTTTTGTCTGAAACACATGCTTCTAGCGAGGGCAATTTTGGGGCTTCACCATGTTTCATTGAAATGTACAGCTGTGTGTCATCCGCATAGCAGTGAAAGTTAACATTATGTTTTCGAATAACATTCCCAAGAGGTAAAATGTATAGTGAAAACAATAGTGGTCCTAAAACGGAACCTTGAGGAACACAGAAATTTACAGTTGATTTGTCAGAGAACAAACCATTCACAGAGACAAACTGATATCTTTCCGACAGATAAGATCTAAACCAGGCCAGAACATGTCCGTGTAGACCAATTTGGGTTTCCAATCTCTCCAAAAGAATGTGGTGATCGATGTTATCAAAAGCAGCACTAAGTAATATAATAATAATAATAATATAATATAATAATAATAATAATAATAATAATAATAATAATAATAATATACACTAAGGTCTAGGAGCACGAGGACAGATGCAGAGCCTCGGTCCGATGCCATTAAAATGTCATTTACCACCTTCACAAGTGCAGTCTCAGTGCTATGATGGGGTCTAAAACCAGACTGAAGCATTTTGTATACATTGTTTGTCTTCAGGAAAGCAGTGAGTTGCTGCGCAACAGCCTTCTCTAAAAATTTTGAGAGGAATGGAAGATTCGATATAGGCCGATAGTTTTTTATATTTTCTGGGTCAAGGTTTGGCTTTTTCAAGAGAGGCTTTATTACTGCCACTTTTAGTGAGTTTGGTACACATCCAGTGGATAGAGAGCCATTTATGTTCAACATAGGAGGGCCAAGCACAGGAAGCAGCTCTTTCAGTAGTTTAGTTGGAATAGGGTCCAGTATGCAGCTTGAAGGTTTAGAGGCCATGATTATTTTCATCATTGTGTCAAGAGATATAGTACTAAAACGCTTAAGCGTCTCTCTTGATCCTAGGGCCTGGCAGAGTTGTGCAGACTCAGGACAACTGAGGTTTGGAGGAATACGCAGGTTTAAAGAGGAGTCTGTAATTTGCTTTCTAATAATCATAATCTTTTCCTCAAAGAAGTTCATGAATTTATCACTGCTAAAGTGAAAGTCATCCTCTCTTGGGGAATGCTGCTTTTTAGTTAGCTTTGCGACAGTATCAAAAAGGAATTTCGGATTGTTCTTATTTTCCTCAATTAAGTTAGAAAAATAGGATGATCGAGCAGCAGTGAGGGCTCTTCGATACTGCACGGTACCGTCTTTCCAAGCTAGTCGGAAGACTTCCAGTTTGGTGTGGCGCCATTTCCGTTCCAATTTTCTGGAAGCTTGCTTCAGAGCTCGGGTATTTTCTGTGTACCAGGGAGCTAGTTTCTTATGAGAAATGTTTTTAGTTTTTAGGGGTGCAACTGCATCTAGGGTATTGCGCAAGATTAAATTGAAATCCTCAGTTAGGTGGTTAACTGATTTTTGTCCTCTGGCGTCCTTGGGTAGGCAGAGGGAGTCTGGAAGGGCATCAAGGAATCTTTGTGTTGTCTGTGAATTTATAGCACGACTTTTGATGGTCCTTGGTTGGGGTCTGAGCAGATTATTTGTTGCAATTGCAAACATAATAAAATGGTGGTCCGATAGTCCAGGATTATGAGGAAAAACATTAAGATCCACAACATTTATGCCATGGGACAAAACTAGGTCCAGCGTATGACTGTGACAGTGAGTGGGTCCAGAGACATGTTGGACAAAACCCACTGAGTCGATGATGGCTCCGAAAGCCTTTTGGAGTGGGTCTGTGGACTTTTCCATGTGAATATTAAAGTCACCAAAGATTAGAATATTATCTGCTATGACTACAAGGTCCGAAAGGAATTCAGGGAACTCAGTGAGAAAGGCTGTATATGGCCCAGGAGGCCTGTAAACAGTAGCTATAAAAAGTGATTGAGTAGGCTGCATAGATTTCATGACTAGAAGCTCAAAAGACGAAAACGTCATTTTTTTCACAACCCCACTGCAAACCCCCTGGAAGCGGAGAGTCCCTATCCCCCCACTCCCCACATAACAGAGCTTTGCTCTTGCCCCAGTTTACCTTAGCTGAAGAAGCCCGCTCGTACACCTTCAGTCTAGTCTCTAGTGCCTGCATATCCTGACCATTCCTGACCATCACAGAAACATAATCTGCATATGCTGACACAGCTATGCCTGTCAACACACACATGCCTGTCCAGAACACTGTCTGCAGTCTCCTGCATAGCAGACCCAAAAAAGGCTCAATGACTAGTGTATATAACTGCCCCGATAGAGGGCATCCTTGTCTAGTCCCCTGTCTCACCAAAACTGGCCTACTGAGCCTCCCTCCCACCTTGACCATACATGACCCTCCAGTATACAACATCTTCACACAAGGCAAAAACCTTACCCCAAACCCCAAAACAGACATCACATTAAAATAATGTCTGTGAGTATAACAGAACTTATTTGGCAGGCGAAACCCAGAGGACAAACCATCCAGGAAAAAAAATATTTGAGTTCACTGTGTTTTCAATTTTTTTCTAAGGGAAACTAGATTTCTGAGTCACCTGGTTGTAGTTCCTATGGCTTCCACTAGATGTCAACAGTCTTTAAAAATTGGTTGATGTTTTTCTTTTGAGTAATGAAGTTGTAGTCCTGTTGTTTCCATGTGTCAAGCCAAGTGGACACTTTTGTTTGGTGCGTGCGACCTGTAACTCACTCCACTTTGATTTTATCCACTATTGAACACAGTATATTCCATCTTAAATTTGATCAATTATTTACGTTTAGGATATCTAAAGTTGGATTCGGAAAGTTGTTTGAAATGTTCGGATCAAGTTTACAGGTGATAATTTGTAGTCATTTTGGGCGAATTGGAACCAGTGTATTTCTGAATCAAAAGCGACAAATAAATTGACATTTTGGGGATATAAAGAAGCAATTTATCGAACAAAAGGACCATTTGTGATGTTTCTGGGACATTTTGGAGTACCAACAGAAGAAGATCTTCAAAGGCAAGGCATGAATTATATCGTTATTTCTGACTTTCGTGTCGCACCTCCCTGGTTGAAATATGTTGGTCATGCATTTATTTGTATGATGGGGCGCTGTCCAGATAATCGCATGGTTTGCTTTTGCCATAAATCCTTTTTTAAATCCGACATGGTGGCTGTCTTAGAACTACCCCTCCCGAAGCCGGGAGAATTGTCATCAACTGACACTAATTAGCATAACGCAACAGACAAAAAATATTACTAGAAAATATTCACATTCATGAAATCACATGTGAAATATAGTGAAACACAACTTAGCCTTTTGTTAATCACCCTGTCATCTCAGATTTTGAAATTATGCTTTACTGCCAAAGCAAGACAAGCATTTGTGTAAGTTTATCAATAGCCTAGCATAGCATTATGTCCAGCTAGCAGTAGGCAACTTGGTCATGAAAATCAGAAAAGCAATCAAATGAAATCGCTTACCTTTGATGAGCTTCGGATGTTTTAACTCACGAGACTCCCAGTTAGACAGCAAATGTTCATTTTGTCCCATAAAGATAATTTTTATAGCCAAAATACCTCCGTTTGTGCTTCACGTTTGGTTGAGAAATCCACCGGAAACTGCGGTCATGACAACGCTGAAAAATATTCCAAATTAGATCCATAATATCGACAGAAACATGCCAAACTTTTTTATAATCAACCCTCAAGGTGTTTTTCAAATATCTATTCGATAATATATCAACCGGGACAGTTGGCTTTCCAGTAGGAGCGAGAGGCACAATGGCCGTCTTTGTCTATTACGCACAAATCACTCTGAGAGTCACCAGCTGACCATTGACGCAATGTTGTCATTCACGCTCATTTTTCAAAATAAAAGCCTAAAACGATGTCTTGTGACACTAGCATAGAAAAAGGAATCTGGTTGATATCCCATTCACTGCTCAATGGGGACGCATAGGAACGCAGATCTTTCTAAATAAGAGTCCCTTTCTGATTGCATTTTTCTCAGGCTTTCGCCTGCAATATCAGTTCTGTTATACTCACAGACAATAGTGTTTTCTATCCTAAGCTGTCAATTAAATGCATGTTCTAGCATCTTGTCCTGACAAAATAGCCCGCTTACTTTTCCAAAAATGAAAATAGTGCCCCCTAGTTTCAAGAGGTTTATGTATTACACTTGTGATTTCATGAAAGTTCAATATTTATAGTAAATATTGACTCCTCCTGACTGTGCGTGTGTGTTTGGACTATTTTAAGTCTTTAATGATTTGGACACAGAGGAACTTGAAGCTGTCTACATGCTCTACTGTCACCCAGTCCATGTGGATGGGGGCGTGCTCCCCCCATTTCCTGTAGTCCACGATCAGCTCCTTGGTCACTGACCTCCTCCCTGTAGGCTGACTCATCGTCGTCAGTGATTAGGCCTACCACTTTCATGTCATCAGCAAACTTGATAATGGTGTTGGAGTCTTATGTGTATAAGTCTATACATTGACTCACCACCTGGATTCGGTCTTATGTAGCAAAATTTGAAATAGTTTTTTACATTGGTAAAAGGTAGAGACTCAGACCTACAAAATACATTACATTTTTGAGGAACAATGGGTAAGTAATTCTGCTTTGAAAGTTGATAAACTTTTCAACTTATTTTGAGAAAGGGGCCTTCGAATGTTTTGGTAGCTACTGGAGAGCTCTCCTTTGTCTACACCCATTCAGCATTGTTCACACCCTCTTAAGCCTCACCCATCTTTTAAGGATTCACGTGAGGTCATGTGCTAAACAGTGAGTAGTGTAGTAAAGATTAAGACTAAAAGTGGTAGTAGCCTACAAAAAGAAAAAATTCCAGATAAACAGAAAGTGTTTGGATTAAAATATTTGATAAATATTAGATGACGCTTACCCAGACACACTTGGGGGTGATGGTCGGAGTTGCGTTTATCGTCAAAGGAATGAGCGTTACACCGAGGACTGTGCTCTGGAGCGGGATCGATTTGGAGGTGGCGGGTCCGTCATGGCCTGGGGCAATGTGTCACAGCATCATCGGACTGAGCTTGTTGTCATTGCAGGCAATCTCAATGCTGTGCGTTACAGGGAATACATCCTCCTCCCTCATGTGGTACCCTTCCTGCAGGTTCATCCTGACATGACACTCCTTCATGACAATGCCACCAGCCTTACTGCTCGTTCTGTGCGTGATTTCCTGCAAGAGAGGAATGTCAGTGTTCTGCCATGGCCAGCAAAGAGCCCGGATCTCAATCCAATTGAGCACATCTGGGATCTGTTGGATCGGAGGGTGAGGGCTAGGGCCATTCCCCCCAGAAATGTCCGGGAACTTGCAGGTGCCTTGGTGGAAGAATGAGGTAACATCTCACAGCAAGAACTGGCAAATCTGGTGCATTCCATGAGGAGGAGATGCACTGCAGTACTTAACCTCTTGAGACTCTAGGGGCAGTATTTCATTATTGGATAAAAAAACGTGCCCGTTTTAAGCGCAATATTTTGTCACGACAAGATGCTCGACTAAGCATATAATTGGCAGCTTTGGAAAGAAAACACTCTGACATTTCCAAAACTGCAAAAATATTATCTGTGAGTGCCATATAACTCATGCTACAGGCGAAACCAAGATGAAACCTCAAACAGGAAATGAGCAGAATTTTTGAGGCTCTGTTTTCCATTGTCTCCTTATATGGCTGTGAATGTGGCATGAACGAGCCTAAGCTCTCTGCCGTTTGTCCAAGGTGTCTGCAGCATTGTGACGTATTTGTAGGCATATCATTGGAAGATTGGCCATAAGAGACTACATTTGCCAGGGGTCCGCCCGGTGTCCTTTGTCTAAATTGGTGCGTAATCTTCAACTGGAGGCATTTTCCATTGAGATTCAGAGGAGAACGCACACTTCCACGAACGATATATCATCAAAGAGATATGTGAAAAACACGTTGAGGATTGATTCTAAACAACGTTTACCATGTTTCAGTCAATATTATGGAGTTCATTTGGAAAAAAGTTTGGCGTTTTGACGAATGAATTTTCATTTTTTTTTGGTAGCCAAACATGACATAGAAAACGGACCGATTTCTCCTGCACAAATAATCTTTCAGGAAAACTGAACATTTGCTATCTAACTGAGAGTCTCCTCATTGAAAACATCCGAAGTTCTTCAAAGGTAAATTATTTTATTTGAATGGTTTTCTGGTTTTTGTGAAAATGTTGCCTGCTGAATGCTAACGCTAAATGCTAACGCTAGCTATCAATAGCTATCAATACTGTTACACAAATTCTTGTTTTGCTATGGTTGAGAAGCATATTTTTCAAAATCTGAGATGACAGTGTTGTTAACAAAAGGCTAAGCTTGAGAGCTAGCATATTGATTTCATTTCATTTGCGATTTTCATGAATAGTTAACATTGTGTTATGCTAATGAGCTTGCGGATAGATATACACAATCCTGGATACAGGTTTTTTTCTTAGCTAAACGTGACGCAAAAAATGGAGCGATTTCTCCTAAACAAATCATCTTTCAGGAAAAACTGAACATTTGCTATCTAACTGAGAGTCTCCTTATTGAAAACATCAGAAGTTCTTCAAAGGTAAATGATTTTATTTGAATGGTTTTCTGTTTTTTGTGAAAATGTTGCCTGCTGAATGCTAACGCTAAATGCTATGCTAACGCTAAATGCTGTTACACAAATGCTTGTTTTGCTATGGTTGAGAAGCATATTTTTGAAAATCTGAGATGACAGTGTTGTTAACAAAAGGCTAAGCTTGAGAGCTAGCATATTTATTTTATTTTATTTGAGATTTTCATGAATAGTTAACGTTGCGTTATGATAATGAGCTTGAGGCTGTATTCACGATCCCGGATCCGGGATGGCTCGACGCAAGAAGTTAATGCAGCTGGTGGCCACCAGATACTGACGGATACTTTTGATTTTTATCCCCTTTGTTCAGTGACACATTATTCAATTTATGTTAGTCACATGTCTGTGGAACTTGTTCAGTTCATGTTTGTTGCTGAATCTTGTTATGTTCATACAAATATTTACACGTTAAGTTTGCTGAAAATAAGCACAGTTGACAGTGAGAGGTGGAGTTTGCTTGAGTAAAAGTAAAGATACATTAATAGAAATTACTGAAGTAAAAGACTAAAAAAGTATTTGGTTGCTAAAATGTAAAAGTATAAATCATTTCAAATTAAACCAGACAGCCCAAATGTATTTTTGGTTTGTTTTTATTGACGATAGTCAGGGGCACACTCCAACATTCATAATTTACAAACAAAGCGTGTGTTTAGTAAGTCTGCCAGATCAAATGCAGTAGGGATGACCAGGGATGTTCTCTTGATAAGTGTGTGAATTGGACAATTTTCCTGTCAAAATGTAACAAGTACTTTTGGGTGTCGGGGTAAATGTATGAAGTAAAAAGTACATTATTTTATTTAGGAATGTAGTGAAGTAAAAGTAAAAGTTGCCAAAAATATAAATAGTAAAGTAATGTACAGATAGTACTTTGAAGTACTCTACACCACTGCCCAAATGCCTTCACACCAGTACATTAGGATACTTTATATACTGTTACACAAGCACTTATCATATGGTATTCCATACATCTGCGCATGGAACACGCTAGCGGGCTGAAATTCAACAACATAAGGTGATCGCTACATAAATAGTCATATTAAACATTCGTGAAAATAGTGTCTCACATGTATCGAAGGCCTAGAATCTTGCTAATCCAACTGCATTGTCAGATGCAAAAAAAAGGATTAAAAAGGATTTCCTGCGAAAGGATACGATGCGATTATCTGAGCATAGAGCCCCATAAAAATAAATACAAATTAACCAGCACAGGCGTAACATAATAACAAACTGCATTAAAATAAATCGTTTACCTTTGACGATCTTCATCTTTTTGCAATTCCAATGCTCATTGTTACACAATGAATGATCTTTTGTTTGATAAAATCCGTTTTTATAGCCTAACACCAAACATTTTGTGAACCGCTTGTGTCGTGAATTCCGTCTCATTCCATTTTCGACAACACATTCCAGTTAAATAACCCACACAGAACGTGACATTTCCAGTCATGTTTGGTTTCACTGCAATCAACTGGTTTGTTTGTAACACAATCAAACATGATGGGACATTTCGCGGGACATATTGACTGAAAGAAACCGATTTGAAGACAACAAGTCATGACATCATTGTGCACCAATGATTTGCCCGCTGTTTCGTTGATTGACTGTCTTTTAACCCAATGACCACTGATCGTCTTGAAATCTAGCTGGGTAGATAGCCAATGAGCTGAGCTAAATGGCAATACGCCATGTTTATGTATTGGAAGACCAACCCATGTAGTAAGCTTCAGCGTAAAGTGAGTCATTCGCTATTGAAGTTTCATACCAGAAGGAACTACGCATATTATGCACTGCAGTGTTTGGTGAATGCGCAGATTCAGCTGAGTGAGGTGTACATGTACAGTACATAAACAGATGCATGCCCCTATATTTATGTGGTGGACACTTGATTTGGTCACATGATATTGTTGTGGTTTGTTACAAAATCATGTTACGACCACACTCAATATGAATTTTATATATCAATATTTTGCTAAGTCTTGCTAAGTGGATGGGTCTCTACAGAAGGTGTAAATGGTACAGCCAAATGGTTACAGTAACAATATCAGAAACAGATAGTGTCAATATAAATAAAATAATATACAGTATGTAGAAGAACAATATCAATATCAATGATAGACGAGGTAGTTTCATGCATACAAATTATACAGGCAGACCATCTTTGGGAGGAAGGATGTCAGCGTTGCGCAGCAGCTGAAACCTGGTCCAGACAGTCCGAGCGCTCCTTGGCAACAACACCAAGCTCCAGAGCATCAAAGCTGTAAAACAGGGAATAACAAAAATCATCAGAAGAGATTACATCCCTGCACAACATCAATTCACCTCCGAAGTTTATATCAGAAGCATAACCATATACAATGCAATGAAATTATTTTCACCTGAAGTGCTGGTACTGCTTGATCTGTGATGCGGAGTCAGGTGTTGTTGCCAGCCATAGCATTCTACCAGCACTGTATCACCCTCCAGTCCAACCACCTGTGGGAGGTGGCCTGTGATCAGGAAGTGAAGGTCCAGACTGTGGTGGAGCTTTGCATGGTCCACCAGGCACAATACCAGAGCACAAACTTGTTCTTGTTTAAGCCACTGCAGTTATCACAATTCAGTTCCCCACGTGTACTGCAGTTATCACAATTCAGTTCCCCACGTGTTTCCCAAACTCCGTAGTTGGTGAAGAAATCGTGCATGTAGTTGATGACTGCGCTGCTGCCTTTGCTGGATGACATGCCTTCATCAATCAAGTAGTTGACTTGTCGTGGTATTCCTTCACAGCAGACACCAAACAAACCACATTTGGGAGGAGGGAAAAATTAGATGGGACCATGCTGCATAGGGTCAGAAGGATAGTGCACCTGCAAACAAGAGAACAGTAAGATTGTCACACTCTGACCATAGTTTGCGTTGTTTGTTTCTATGTTTTGTTTGGTCAGGGTGTGATATGAGTGGGCATTCTATGTTGTATGTCTAGTTTGTCTGTTTCTATGTGTTTGGCCTGATATGGTTCTCAATCAGAGGCAGGTGTTAGTCGTTGTCTCTGATTGGTAACCATATTTAGGTAGCCTGTTTTGTATTGTGGGGTGTGGGTGATTGTTCCTGTTTCCAGTGTCCCTGTGTTGGTATTCACGTTACGGAACTGTTTCGTCTTGGTTCCTTTTTGTCTGTAAACATTTTTTGTTCATTGTTTATGTATCCCATTAAAAATGGATAATCATCACGCTGCATTTTGGTCCTCTTTTTCTCCCGAAGACGATCGTTACAGAATCACCCACCACCAAAGGACCAAGCAGCGTGGTAACGGGCAGCAGCAGGAGAGGCAGCAATATCAGGATTCCTGGACATGGGAGCGAGATCTGGACTATGTCACTACTTGGGAGGAGATAGACAGGTGGTCGTTCGACCCAGGGAAAGTGCCGGAGCCCGCCTGTTATTCTCTGGAGCAGTGTGAGGAGGGATACCGACGTATGGAGTTGGCACAACGATCAAGGAAGCCCGAGAGGCAGCCCAAAAAATGTATTGGGTGGGGGCACACGGGGAGTGTGGCTAAGGCAGGTAGGAGGCCTGCGCCAACATCCCGTGCTTACCGTGGAGAGGGAGGATGTCGTACTGGTCAGGCACCATGTTATGCGGTGGAGCGCACGGTGTCCCCAGTACGCGTGCTTAGCCCAGCTCCTCGTATCGGCCGGGCTAGAGTGGGCATCGAGCCAGGTGCCATGAAGCCGGCTTTACATCGAACATCAGCTAGCTAGCTAACAGAAGCTTTAACTTGCAATGAAAACAACTTTCTGACCAAATTAAAAATGTATAATATCAAACTGTAACTAGACTCTTACCGTATATATGGATGAAAGCTTCACGGCAGACTGCAACCCCTTTCATTAAATAAAACGTCCTGTGTCCTTTCTGTTTTGTATGTTCAGCTTGCTTGGCCCATTATTGTTGTGTCAAGTCACTCTGGTTCACACTGACTGTGTGCAATGCTATAAAAAACATCTTAAGCTTTAGCTTTGGGTTACAGATGGCCACCCAAACCGACCATTTTACTCACCCTAGCAGAGCTGGTTAGGCTGTTTTGATGTTATACAGAGTGTTGGTGACTGTAAATGTGCTCCTGACAACAATTTAATTCCGCATTTATGCCAACGTTTATCATTATCTCAGCCAATCATGGCTAGCAGAAAGGTTGCTCCCTTTTTCTGTGGCTTAACCAATTAGGCTCATAAGTTAACAATTGTATTCATATTTACAGATGGCTGTTATTAAGGCACATGAAAGTTCACATGTTCGGGAAGGCGTTAAAAAAAATGTGCATTTAGATTTTTCTAAATGTTTACGTTCAAACGGCCCTCCTGTGAAGTCGAGACTTGCGACTTAAGCCTAGTTTCCTGAAACAGGTCACAAGAATAATCTACTCTTAGAGGAAAATAGATGGACAATAAAAAGAGGTTCTCAAATCAATCAAACTCTTACAGTATGTGAGGTGTTGAGGAGTGATTGTTTATTGAAGGATGTAGCATATGGCTGTTTGGTTATTTATTCAACCATTCCAACCAATCAACCAACCAATTTCGAGTTTCAGAATAAAACATGTATCTGTGCATGTATGCGTGTGCCGCCTCCTCTCCTCTCCATGTTTATCAATGCTCTCCAGATGCCATGCCTCAACGTTCTCCCGTAACTACTGTGAACACGGATGAGACCACTGTTATTTCAAACTTAATAACACGACATGACTTCATCAACCAAACAGTGCTCTATCAAACTCTCTGACCAACCCAGGAATATTTAATCACCAAATGCCAAAATGCTACGCCACATCCTGATTTTCATCCATGCAAAGGTAATTTGTTTCAGTATTATGAATTAATTAAAGACTAACGAAGATGGAGAACGCTGTAGAATGTATAATTAACAGCTCCTTGAAGACAGATTGATTCTCTTCCCTCCTTTGTGTGGCCCGTCTTCTTTTGTATTTTTCTTCTGATTCTTCACTTTCTCATTCTTCTTCCTCTGCATCCTCCTCTTTCCTCTATCTCTCTCTTTCTTATCTTCCTGTGAGTTGATTATTCTATGCTCGTTATCAGGAGAGTGTGTGTGTGTGTGTGTATGCTGTGTCTGCATGCGTGCACCTTCTGTGTGTGTGTGTACGTGGGCATGGAGCTTCTGTGTGTGTGTGTGTGTGTGTGTGTGTGTGTGTGTGTGCGTGCGTGCGTGTGTGCGTGTGTGTGTGTGTGTGTGTGTGCGTGTGTGTGTGTGTGTGTGTGTGTGTGTGTGTGTGTGTGTGTGTGTGTGTTTGCGTGTGAGTGCGTGTGAGTGTGTGCGTGCGATCTCTGGGTCCTGAGCATGTGTGATGATGAGATAGTCACGCGGTGAAGTCTTAAAGAAGTCTTGTAGTGGAGAGGACAGTCTGATGATGACCACACACCCAGGGAAAATGACATGCAACTGTGGACACCAGGCACCATTTTGGACCATCGTGCAGTGTATGTCAATGGCTTGATCATAAACAAAAACATCACAAACTAGTCTCCACTCCCCAGTCTGCTTACTTATTAAAGTCTGAGAACAAACTGGATTAGAAAGAGCCTTTGTTAGTCATCAAAGCAGCTGTCTTCCTTAAGGGCCTGTAAGATCATTAAACCAGGCAAGTCAGTTATTAAGAACAAATTCTTATTCACAATGACAGCCTACCCCAGCCAAACCTTGACGACGTTGGGCCAATTGTGCACCGTCCTATGGGACACATCACCGCCGGATGTGATTCAGCCTGGATTCAAACCGGGGACTGTAGTGACACCTCTTGCACTTAGATGCAGTGACTCAGACCACTGTGCCACTCGAGAGCCCCATACAGACAGAGGATCTTAATTTGAGCCAGTTTGCCACAGGTGGAAAAAAAATCCTGCAACAACAGGAAATATGAATTATTATGTAGATTATAATTAATGGACATTTTTGTAAGGGTTGATACATTTTTTGTTAGGGAAAATCAAATTTTAAATTTTAAAGTGGAAATTACAAACTATAAATACCATTTTAAACTCCAACACAATACAAGTTTTCATTCCCTACTTTTCAGGAAAATTGTCAGCAACAACAGAGTGTTGAAATGAAGATCCTACATCTGTACACACACATGGCCTGAAGGTGTCTAAAGTGTATTCTTCAAACTCCAACTCGACCAAATACACACACACACACACACATACTGCACAAACACACATGCTTTTCACACTGTAGGGCAGCAATAAGTTTGCCTGTAAATAACAGTGAAAACACACTACAGACGTACACAGACATGCCCCTCTCACGCACACCACACATCACCCATATGTCATGCTTATCCATGTTCAGATCTGTCAGGCTGCACCACTGAACTCATACAACCGCCATCCACACACAAACACACATACAGTGTATGCACACTTCCACAAGCACACTTAAAATACACCAAATACCAACCAGATATCAACACACACACCAAATACCAACATGTTCACATACACACAAACAATCAGGCCAAACAATAACAACCGAGCCATACCTCCCATCAGTGTAAATATTGCATCTGCATGCCTGACATAGTTGGGCCGTGGTGGAGGAATGTGACGTGCTTCAGACAAACAAGTTGAAGCTTTGTTACCTCATATCTATACACCTCTTAGATTTGATTTGAAACTATAATAGAAGGTATGTATTTGGAAAGGGATGCCATGGATTCAGTCTAGCTTACTCTGAACAAAGGCTAACAGATTGTCAGGATTTGGCCAGGGTTGTTCCTGTTTTTGGTCACTAGATGCCCCCATTGTGCCTTTTGACCTTTTGTTTTCCCTTGATCCCCATTATTATTTGCACCTGTGCCTCGTTTCCCCTGATTGTATTTAAACCCTTTGTTTTACTCAGTTCTTTGCTCTGTGTTTGTATGTTAGCACCCAGCCCTAGTAGTCTGTGAACTCTTGTTGATCCCGGTGGACTCTCTTGTGGAATTCTGTTTTTTGTTCTTGTTTGTTTGTTTTTGAGTATCTTTTGAGGCTTTTTGTGCTATACCTTCCACCTTGTGGATTTACCTTTTTGTCTTGGAGGATTACCTTTGTTCTTGTGGAATTCCTTTTGAGGTTGTGGAGTTACATGTTTTCCTGAAGAACTTCACTTTTTACTTAATTAAATACACCGTCTCAAGTACTGCTGTGTCTGCCTCATCTTCTGGGTTCTGCTGACTATTCGTGGCTCAGTTGGTTTAGTGACTGTTTCTCACTCCGGAGACCTGGGTTCGTAACCGGGTCCTGACAGAAACACAGAGCCCGAAATGAACCCAGAGGCAGCCAGTTCCCAGGACCTTTTTGCCATGTTGTTCCACCACCAGGAGACTGTCCAACGCTACGAAGCCGCCCTGGTTCAGCAAGAGGCCTTAATGGCTAGACATTCTCATCTTCTGTCGGAGATGCTGACTTCCATAAAGCAGATATCTGATCGACTTACCCCGGCAACAGTTCCCGTCCCAGTACCTCAGATTCACGTACCCATGGCAGTTAACCCTCTGGCTGAACCTCGTCTTCCACCTCCCCAACGGTTCTCAGGTGATCCAAGTGCTTGTAAAGGGTTTCTCACCCAATGTTCTCTCTCCTTCGAGCTGCAACCCTCGTCGTTCCCCACCGACCGGTCTAAGATCGCATATATCATCACCCTGCTGTCGGAAAAAGCCCTAGCCTGGGCTACTGCTGTGTGGGATGCCCATAGTTCCTGCTGTGCCAGCTACTCTGCCTTTGCTGAGGAATTCAAACGAGTGTTTCAAGGCCCAAGCAGTGGTCCTGACTCAGCCAAACAGCTCCTGACTCTCCACCAAGGTCGGCGCAGCGTGACGGACTATGCCATCCAGTTCCGCACGGTGGCAGCAGCGAGTGGCTGGAACAACGAGGCGCTCACGGTGTGCTTTCTGAAAGGCCTTTCCGACACTATCCAAGATGAACTGGCCACTCGGGAACCACCGGACAATCTCGAGTCCCTGATCAAGTTGGCCTCACGCATTGACCAACGTCTGAGAGAGAGAGAACTCAACCGTAGACCTCTAGCCCCTATCAGTCCCAGCTCCGAGTCCCCACCTTTATCCTCGCTGGCTCCACCGGAACTCATGCAGATTGGACGCATCTCCCAGACTGAGAGAGACCGCTGGATGAGGGAGCGACGCTGTCTATATTGCGGCAAACCGGGCCATTTCCGTTCCACGTGTCCCGGGCTCCAGGGAAACGCTCTGTCCCGTACAGACTGGGGGGAACTGTAACAGGAAACATAACCTCCTCCCATCCGTCCAACTCCCGTCTGCTCATTCCAGTCATCCTTTCCTGGGACAACCACAAGCTTCACCTTCAAGCCTTGGTAGACTCTGGAGCCGCAGGTAACTTCATGGATGGTGTCTGGGCGAAGGAGAATGGCGTTCCCTCTGAACCTCTAAGTGACCCCATGAGGGTTACTACATTGGATGGAAGCCCTTTGGGATCTGGACTTGTCACTCATGTCACTACCTCCTTGCGACTTTCAGTTTCACAACACCAGGAATTGATGAACTTTCATTTGATCTCCTGTTCCGAGTTCCCTCTCGTCCTTGGATACCCCTGGCTTCACAGCCATAACCCTCACATCGACTGGTCTGTGGGCACTATGAAGCAGTGGGGTCCTACGTGCCAAGCTACTTGTATTTTCCCGAATTCCCCGAGTTCTACTCCCGAGTCTTTAGAATCCATCGACCTGACCCGAGTTCCTGAGTGTTACCATGACCTCAAACTGGTATTTAGCAAACAGATGGCCACCATGCTACCACCCCATAGACCTTATGATTGCCCCATCGAACTGTTTCCGGGCACTTGCCCCCCCAGGGGTCGGATCTTTTCCCTATCTCCACCCGAACGAGCTGCTATGGATACCTACATCAAGGACGCTCTGGAAGCAGGCCTCATGCGTCCATCCACAAGAACTTCACTTTTTAATTAAATAAATACACCGTCTCAAGCACTGCTGTGTCTGCCTCATCTTCTGTGTTCTGCTGACTATTCGTGGCTCAGTTGGTTTAGTGACTGTTTCTCACTCAGGAGACCCGGGTTCGTAACCGGGTCCTGACACAGACAAGTAGTGCACTTGTGATCTAGTCAGAAAAAGAAAGAAACAGAAAGAGGCTCAATGTATCTCACCGGAGAAAGCACAGAGTGAGCGAAACAGTGCTCCTCTGTCTCCTCTGTCTCTGTACATTTAGGCCATATATCTGAGGCTGGCTGGTCAAAAAGAGTATGACTTTGTTGCCACCCTTAGCATTGAATGCAAGAGAAGCCAGTGAGCATTTGGTCTCCCTTCATAAAAAAGTATAAAATAATAAAATAAATTATTGTAACAATATCTGTTGTGGCAGACCAGGGAGTTTGGTCAAGATGTTTACACGGACACGGACAGAGTATGATTAGCTCGGTTTCAAGGGTGTTTATTTAAATAATTAATCAAAAAGAAAAGGATACGATAGGTCTCCCCCTTAACTCTCTCCGGGATACCGTCTTCTGGGCTCTGGGTCTTGCTGTATCCTGTTGGGCACAAAAACTGAACTCCCTCCTCATACCTCTGCAACCGTCCCCAACTACATGGGAGTCCTTTCTTTCCTCGCTTTTCCTTGTGTGCTGCCCTTCTGGCAGCTTTATGGGCCTTGCACAGCTGGTGAGCAATCAGCCCTTGATTGCTCACCAGCTCCCAATCTGCTGCCCCAATTAGTCCTGGCCGGAGAGCCCGTCACCTAGCACGTCCAGCAGATGGAGCCATCGCCTCGTGATGTATACTCTGTCTGTCACCAGGTCTCGACGAATCTCCCCCTGGTGGCTGACCTGCTGTACCCCCCCCCCCCCCCTTAGCTCTGTCGGGGAGGGGACAGTCATCAGTGCCATGTAAGTCTCCCTTCTCGATTGGGCATCCGCGTTTCCATGCTTCGCCCCTGACCTGTGCACAAAATCAAATCAAATGTATTTATATAGCCCTTCGTACATCAGCTGATATCTCAAAGTGCTGTACAGAAACCCAGCCTAATACCCCAAACAGAAAGCAATGCAGGTGTAGAAGCACGGTGGCTAGGAAAAACTCCATAGAAAGGCCAGAACCTAGGAAGAAACCTAGAGAGGAACCAGGCTATGAGGGGTGGCCAGTCCTCTTCTGGCTGTGCCGGGTGGAGATTATAACAGAACCTGTCCAGATGTTCAAAAGTTCATAAATTACCAGCATGGTCAAATAATAATAATCACAGGCAAAACCGTTGAAACTGGAGCAGCAGCAGAGCCAGGTGGACTGGGGACAGCAAGGAGTCATCATGCCAGGTAGTCCTGAGGCATGGTCCTAGGGCTCAGGTCCTCCGAGAGAGAAAGAAAGAGAAAAAGAGAGAATTAGAGAGAGCATACTTAAATTCACACAGGACACCGGATAAGAAAGGAGAAGAACTGACCCTAGCCCCCCGACACATAAACTATTGCAGCATAAATACTGGAGGCTGAGACAGGAGGGGTCAGGAGACACTGTGGCCCCATCCGATGATACCCCTGGACAGGGCCAAACAGGAAGGATATAACCCCACCCACTTTGCCAAAGCACAGCCCCCACACCACTAGAGGGATATCTTCAACCACCAACTTACCATCCTGAGACAAGGCCGAGTATAGCCCACAAAGATCTCCACCATGGCACAACCCAAGGGGGGGGGGGGATGCAACCCAGAACAGAAAAAGAGAAGCATTGAAGGGACAAGATTATCTTGGCGACCTGATTGTTTGTGTCCTTTCCCCTGGCCATCCAAACCAGGGGAGCATGGTCCGTGACCAGGGCGAAGTGGGTACCAAACAGGTAATATGTGAGAGTGTCCCACTTCACCGCTAGACAGTCTTTCTCAACAATTGAGTATTTTTTCTCTCTAGGCATCAGCTTTCGGCTGATGTACATGATGGGGGGCTCCTCCCCCTCATGTACCTGGGACAGAACGGCCCCTCGTCCCGTGTCACATGCATCCGTCTGGACCACCACCGGCACCTGGAATTCAAGCGTTACGAGAATCGGATGGGAACACAGCGCTTCCTTCAGACGGCTGAAAGCCGTCTTCTCCATATGTTCCCTCACGACTGACCATATGGCTGTCATCCGCTCCCTCATCGTGTCTACGTGCTCTACCACGATGCGTAATGGGGTCGGTTGGGCTTCCCACGCCTCCTTGGCGAGGTCCAGTAGGCCGCGTGGCCTCCTCCCATAGAGCAGTTTGAAAGGGGAAAACCCAGTGGAGGACTGGGGTACTTCTCGGATTGAGAACATTGGGTGAGGTAGTAGCTGGTCCCAGTTCTTCCCGTCCTGCTCGATGACCCATAGAGGAATGGCCTCGGGAGACCGGGTGGCATAATCTACTATCACCAGGATGTACCGGTGTCCTCGTGCTGTTTTTACCAGGGGTCCCACTATGTCCATTGCGATACATTCAAAGGGCACCCCGATGATCGGTAGGGGGACCAATGGGTTTCAGAAGTGGGCTTTCGGGGCAGTGAGTTGACACTCCAGGAAGCTGCGACAGTAGTCTTCCACGGCCCTCCTCATCCCGGGCCAGTGGAACCGGGCGGCGATCCGTTCCTGGGTCTTCTCCATTCTCAGGTGCGCCCCCAACAGGTGGGTGAAGAATGGTTCCCACGTACCGTAGGGGCAGCAACAATACCTCTCAAAGTTCCCCCTCTTGGTGCGACACCTGATGCAAAAGGTTATTTTTGATTTGGAAATGGGGGTATCGCCAGTCACTCACCCCGGAAGTAGCTGTCCATCCACCGCTATCACATGGGTGGCTTTCAAGTTCGGATCCTCCCACTGGGCCGTCCCGAATTGTCCCCTCAGTTGGCCCCCCGCAGGTGTCTTGACTGGCCCCTCAAAATTGAGGAGGGGGAGGCTGGGCTCCTCCTCCAGTGGTTCCCCAGGGGGGGTCGGGTTCCGGCGCCCCTTCCGTCTCCGACTCCAGACTCGTAGATACAGGTTGGTTAACTGGTTGCTTCCGGGCCACACAGGCGATGGGTCATCCCCGCTCTCTTCTTCGGCCGGCTCGTATCTTTCTCATCAACTGGGCCATGAACAGCGGTCAATCCCATCCCACTAGGAGAGGTACCAGCAACTCTGGTACTGCACCCACCATCATCTGACAGCTCCCTTGTGGCGTCATGACGTTGGTCAATGAGTTTGGATACCGCTTTGTGTCACCGTGAACATCTCCCTACCCCGTTCGGTCTCCTGGTTCAGCAGGCTCGTGGTTACGTGCATAACCATACTTCCGGAGTCTAACAGCGTTTCAGTGTCGTGTCCGTTAACCTTCACCGGGACCATGGGTGCAGTTGATTCGTTGGGCACCCAACAGGAGGTGACGTAGTTTAAGGCGTGACCCACCTCGCATCCGGCGCTAGCTGATGGCATCGACTCCTCTCAAGCCGGGCAATTCCAGGCAATGTGCACCCGGGCGCCACACTCAAAACACCTCCTTTGGTCTCCATCTACCTGGGGTCGTTGGTGGCGTGTCAGCCCTACCCCAGCATTCTCTCCACGGGTTTGCAGTCCTTTGGCACTGCTGACTGTCGGTTCGGGGGATACAGCGGTGGGGCTGTCCTTCCGTCCCCTCAAACGGGTCACCGACTCGTCCCAGCTCCCATTTAGCAGGGCCTGAGTGTTCTGATGCATCTCCACCGCTTCCAGGAGGCCCTCCAAGGTCCAAGGCGCATATAGACTCACTGCCCTCCTCATGTCGTGGGGTAGCACCCGTAAGATACGATCCGGGACCATTTCCGAGGATGGAGAGGGTGGATACGTCGGTTAGGAGCCATGCCCTGGTGATGCTCAATAGGTCGCTCATCTGGCCTGCCAGGGATGCATCGGGTATGAACCTCCAGTCGTGGAACCGTTGAGCCCGATGGGCAAGGCTGTACCGATATCGGCTGAGTATCTCCCGTTTAAGTCTGTCATTGTTAGCTGCCTGTTCGTCGTTCATATCCCAATACACCTTTAGGGCATTCCCAGAGAGGCACGGGGTCAGCAGACTAGCCAACTTTGGCCTTGGCCATCCTTCCCGTAGCGCTGTCCGTTCAAACGTACAGAGGTATGTTTCGATGTCATTATCTTCCATTAGTTTTATTAAAAACTGGTTTGGATGTGATTCAGGAGACGCTCCTCCTTACAGCTTCCTGATTTCTTCAACGAGCCAGACGTTTTGTAGTCACTGTTCCTCCAGCATTCGTTCCTGAACCGAATATTGTGCTTGTTGAGCCCGGACGAACTGAGCTATCAACTCGTCCATGCTGATGCTGTGTAAACGTCAACCCGGATCTGACCATGTTATCAGAATGCCCGTGTTCTCCACCACTTGTGGCAGACCAGGGGGTTTGGTCAAGACATTTACACAGATCAGACATGGACAGAGTACGATTAGGTTTCAAGGGTGTTTATTTAAATAATAAATCATAAAGAAAAGGCAAGGTCTCCCCCATGAGACCCTCTAAGGGATACCGTCTTCTGGGCTCTGGGTCTTGCTGTATCCTGTTGGGCACAAAAACTGAACTCCCTCCTCATACCTCTGCAACCATCCCCAACTATACGGGAGTCCTTTCACAGCTCTCAATCAGCCCCAATTAGTCCTGGCCGGAGAGTCCGTTGAGACCGAGCACGTCCAGCAGATGGAGCCATCGCCTCGTGATGTATACTCCGTCTGTCACCAGGCCTCGACGAGTCTCCCCCTGGTGGCTGACCTGCTGTTCGACACACTGTGTTTTCATATATATTCATTATTTGTTTTGATCTTATGCTTCACTAAGCAACTCGCTCTCACAGTCTCACGTCAGAATTAGACTTTCATCCATGTTTCTCAAATGTCAAATTTCTAAGTGTTTAATGTTAAGTTTAGGCGTTAACTGCACATTTTTAAGGTTAGGGTTAAATTTGGGCATTAACTATAAAATATTAAGGTTAGGTATTAACTCTGAATGGTTTAGGTAAGGATTAAGGTTTGGTATAGGCTTAAAACAAAAACCTCAAAATGAACTTTCTATTGCTGGATTTGATATGTAACCTTTGGCACCAGAGGCAGATGCTTATTGCCCCTAGTGGATGGTTTCCACATCATCTCCCGATGTCCTCAGACATGGATGGACGTTGAATACTGACTTGTATCACGAGTGACCTGGCTGACACAAGGATAAGAAACCTAGATTTTTCTAAACTAATCCAATCTGTAAATTGTTGGATTTTTAACAACTGTTAATGAGATAATTGTTCCAGTTTACATGGTGTAGGTATTCTTTATGTAGGCCAGGGATGGGCAACTTGTGCCCCCCTTTGAAGGGCCTCGAATCAATTACAATATAGTCAGGGTCTCAGTCATGAATAGTAGAATACACAAGGTGCAATTTCTAAATTGGGTTTTGCATCTGCAGTTTTTCTTCTTTTTATGTCAGTCACTGACAGTCACTCAATTAGCCCACGTCAGCTAACATATATTAGATTGGTACGTTATCTAAACTTAGTAATTATGGTCGAATTACCGGCCGGAGGGCCTCCATTGATTTTTTTCAGTCTCACTCAGATATCATATTAAAAACGACTAATTTTCCTCTCCTCCCCATGGCAATATGAGTAGAATTGTAGCAAACTTGCTTTAAAACTGCAACATTAACTATAAAATGATTTTTTAATACAATATAGTTTAATATAGTTCTAATATAGTTGAATTAACTCCTGTGATTTTACTGTGTAAATTAAGACCAAAAAGCACACTTTTGTAATACATTTTTACAATACAGCCAAATTCAAATTTTCAGCTGGCCCATCTAGTGCAAATCACTCTGTACTGCCTCAAGGACAAGATTCCTCCCAAAAAATTTCATCTGCCTTTTTTTATGTTTTATTTAGACAGATTAGAAATAGCAGGACACAGAGAATGATTGAAAGTGGGACAGGTGGAAGCAGGGATTAAACCCCCGACTTCTGGGTCAGTAAAATCGTACATTTCATTGGAATTTCATTGGAATTTTACACACTCAACCACACTGCCACACTGTAAAAATGTATTCTGTGGTGAATTGAAATTGACAAAAAACAACCAACATATACTTAATTAAAAATTAATGCAAGTCGTTTCATTGATTTGTTCATTTAATTATACCCAAAAATGTAAGAATAAATCAAACTTAATATGTTGCTTAAAATATAAGTATATATTTTTTAATATAGCCAAATATAGAGAAAATGTTGGAATGTTGGAAGTCTTCCCATCTTGCCACATTGCTCTGTTTTCAGAGGACTGTGGGTAGTTCAACATTTTAAACTTGAGGTACAATATGTAGTAATCGCTCCGCCATTTACTGGTTGTAAAAATTTGAATAGTTCACCTAATTTCAGTTTATTACGACAAAACAAGCAATGTATAGTGTAGAGAAGCAAAGTGTAACGGCGTTCTTCGTTTGTAGAAAGAGAGTCGGACCGAAATGCAGCGTGTTGGTTACTCATGACTTTAATGAAAAAAGTAACACATGAAATAACTATACAAATACGAAAACAACAAACGGAACGTGAAACCTAATAACAGCCTATCTGGTGAAACTACACAGAGACAGGAACAATCACCCACGAAATACACAGTGAAACCCCGGCTACCTAAATACGGTTCCCAATCAGAGACAACGAGAATCACCTGACTCTGATTGAGAACCGCCTCAGGCAGCCAAGCCTATACAACACCCCTACTCAGCCGCGATCCCAAATACTACAAACCCCAATACGACAATACAATAAACCCATGTCACACCCTGGCCTAAAGAAAACACAAAATACTAAGACCAAGGCGTGACACAATGTACCATCTAAACCACTGTGAAATATATTTTCAAGAAACAAAAATATTGTATTTTTAGCTGTTTGAAGCTGGTGTACTAAACCGAAAGTAAAAGATGCAAAAACAAAACTTAAGAAATGAAGGCATAGAAATAGTGCATATAAAACATATCTACTGCTTCATAGACTTGCATTCGATGACAATGACAGATCTATAACTAACATTTATATGTGAATTTGGTCCGGTCACCCAAAAAGTTACATATTGTAGCTTTACTGATTATTTTACACAATGTTGTATGCAAGTTTGAAGAAATAAAAGTATAGTCTATATTAGTATTAAGCAGCTTGTTGTGCCACGAGGTGTAGACCTAATGGATCATGATGAGCAGATATCAAAATCGGCAGCCAAATTACATTCAATGCTGAGACGACCCATTCCCACTTTTCCAACTTTTAACAGTAGAGGCAGAGGTATCCTGCGATGTTTACTGTAAAACCTTATTGTTGGTGGTTTGAGCACTGTGCTCAACAATGGCTGCCAAAATGGGTTAAACTAGAAAATTATCAGATACATAAACCAATTTTAAACATGAAAATACTCCAGAAGAAGTGATCTAATTGTGCACTAGACATAATTGTAAACACCAACAGAGTGTTTAGAAGGTATAGAGAGAGGAACAACACCAAAATACAAGGCATCTAATTATGCACTAAAAAAACTTGAAAGACAAAAATAGTATTTTCAACCTTTTCAGAAGTGCTCCCAGTCCCTGGCAAGGTGTTGCACAACACTTGATTAAGTGGTGTTACAAAGTACCATGTTATATTTCAAAACATCTCAGGATGATATGTTTCAATATCCAGCTAAATTAAGGTTTTGTCTTCTTCCCTCGTCTATCTGATGAGTCCATCTGACTGAGATCACTGAAAACTAGGGACAAAATGTTTTCCTGGACAGGTCACATGGTCAGAAGAAACCTAGGTTCTTGGTGATATCCTACACCTGTTAGGGTACGTTAGTAATAGGTTATTTCATACTCAGCACACACATGTCAGTAGTCACTGGGAGGAAGCTGTAGGGGCCTTAGTCAAAGAGGGAGAGAGAGAAAAAGAGAGCGAGAGGAAGCTAAAGATGGAAAGTGAGAGAGAGGGAGAGAGAGGGGGTACGGAAGACACTGAGGTCAGTGTGAAAATGGCAGCGCCTTGATAAATCACCTCTTTAAGGCAAACATTGTTCAGTGACAGGCACCAAACTGTAGGTGTGTGTGTTTGTATGTCTGCGTGAATGTGTGTGTTTTTGACTTGACTTTTTAGAATCCCCATTAGCCGACGTCAATGGCGACAGCTTGTCTTACGCACGACTAGTAAGTCATGTGTTGCTTTATTTTAATAAATGTTTTGCCTCATTTGGGTGTTTGTGTGTGTGTGTGTGTGTGTGTGTGTGTGTGTGTGTGTGTGTGTGTGTGTGTGTGTGTGTGTGTGTGTGTGTGTGTGTGTGTGTGTGTGTGTGTGTGTGTGTGTGTGTGTGTGTGTGTGTGTGTGTGTGTGTGTGTGTGTGTGTGTGTGTGTGTACTCTGGCTGGGAGTTGCATGGGGAGATAAGGACTGTTTACAGAGATAAAGACAGAAGAGGTGTGATATTGTTCCTCTAGGTATGAGTCCCCTATGCCCCAGTCAACCCTGCAGCATCCATATACACTACTCACACTGACACTACAACACATACACATACACACACACAAACACGGATAAGACGTACACACAGGCACACATTCGCCACACACACACACTTCCACACTTCCACACTCATCACATATGCTGCTGCTACTGTCTATTATCTATCCAGTTGCCTAGTCACTTTACCCCTACCTATATGTACATATCTACCTCAGTTACCTCATACCCCTGTACATCGACACAGTACTAGTACCCCATGTATATGACACAGTACTAGTACCCCATGTATATGACACAGTACTAGTACCCCATGTATATGACACAGTACTAGTACCCCATGTATATGACACAGTACTAGTACCCCATGTATATGACACAGTACTAGTACCCCATGTATATGACACAGTACTAGTACCCCATGTATATGGCAGAGTTATCATTGCTCATTGCGTATTTATTCCTCGTGTTTCGATATATATTTTTTTCTATTATTATTATTGTATTTCATTGTATTCTACTTTGGTGGGAAGAGCCCATAAGTAAGCATTTCACTGTTACTCTACGCCTGTTGTTTACGAAGCGTGTGACAATTCAAATTTGATTTGATACTTTGGCGATGCAGATTGAATAGAGCCTCTACAGTATATCTCTTTGTGTGGTAAGTGTTCAAATCACAGCAGTTGGTGATAACAACAACTGAGTGATAACTTGACAGCCAATCACCACTCTCTGATTAGACACATAGCCAATCAGAATTTTATGCTGAGGTAAATGGCCTATCAGATTCCCTTCAGATAGTGGTGCCATTTTGTCTATCATCCTGTCACTGTAAGGATCCTCCTCATCAGGCAGAGCAACAGGGGTCTTTACGCAATGTGTGGGAACACACACGCGCGGTTATTACTCTTTATTAATCTGCAGGGCATTAATTGAAACCCCCCCTGTTTCTCAGCCATACCTGCATTCCCTCTCTCATTATCAGGCAAGGTGCCTTTGAGAGAGGGAAAGAGAGAGATTTGCAGTCTGCAAAGAGCCTCAGGCCTGCTGGCTTCATGTTCATTCAGTGAAAGGTTCAGGTGGACAGTATGTAGCATGTGTGAGTATGTTATAATTACACTGTAAAAAGTGGGACTGTTGTTCATCTGAAGTGCTTTTTCTTTTTGGTATGATCCAGAATGACATTTTCTTTCATTCAAATTGTTCTATTCAATTTCTTCTGAAATCAAATTCAAACTCATTTGACAGATCAATGTGATTTTTTTAAATGAATGAAAGCTTGTTAATTGCTTTCAACCCCTCATTTGCATTCGCATTGCCATCGCGGTGGGTGCAATGTAGCGGTGGCAGCATATCAGGAAGTGTTGGAGGCGTGGTTCTTCAGTTTGTTCCTTTTGGACACCCATGAGTGTGAATGTAGTTCCACTTAATGTGTTCATGTTTTTTTTTTGTATTATATTTTCACTGCAGCACTGAGTATTAAATTATCTGTATTAGTACTGTGATACTAAAGAGTATGGAAAAGTTTCCATTGATTTTTTCTATTTAACAAGGCAAGTCAGTTAATAGCAAATTCTTATTTACAATGACGGCCTACCCCGGCCAAACCCTCCCCTAACCCGGACGACGCTGGGCCAATTATGCACCGCCCTGTTGGACTCCCAATCACGGCCGGATGTGATACAGCCCAGGATCGGACCAGGGTCCGTAGTGATGCCTCTAGCACTGCAATGAAGTGCCTTAGACCGCTGCGCCACTCAGGAGCCATATGATGTGATGGTCTCCATTTGTTTACAATATTGTAACCAGTTCATGTGAAAGTCTAATGTTATGGAACTGTTAGGAGTAATTTGTTCATGTTAGGAGACCAACTTAAAGATATTCTCTGATACTTTTGTATAATTTCAGCAAGTAGTTCTGAAAGTAGCGAGCACTGGCCAAAATAGTTTCCAGAAATTTCAGCCCAACGTCATATATGTGCAGATATGTGCACCACATCATTGCTCTATGTTGTATGTGCATCATGTGCCTCTAGCTGTCACTCATATAGCGAGGGCTAACGTTCATTTATTGAACTCGAATGGCTAGGTGGGGGAAATGTTGGTGAAATGGCATAGAACAGCTTCCAGAAAATCAGTTGCTTTCAATCTAGGGATTTTGTGGCTAATCGAGGTAAAACAGTAATTCAGCTCATGGATTATGCATATATGAACTACACATTGACACATCCAGGTCTAAGCAGTGGGTTTAAAACATACTTGGTAGTATCCAAAGTTCCAGAGCAATCTTTAATATCTTGATTAACAGGAAATTGATTTAATTGCCTGTAAACCCATTTGAATACATCTGGATAGGTCATTCTAAAGAGAAAAATCTACTCAGTACAACATGAACACATTTGTTGTCTATATTAGTTTGTATTTATGTTATTTGTTAGGCTTAACCAAAGAGCAAAAGTATGTTTAGTGTTGACAGAAATAGGTTGCAACTTGAATATATAGTTGTGT
>NC_060175.1:39511656-39529156 GCF_021184085.1 Oncorhynchus gorbuscha | reverse complement strand
AAATGAGGGATACAAAGTATATTGAAAGCAGGTGCTTCCACACAGATGTGGTTCCTGAGTTAATTAAACAATTAACATTACATCAGAAATGCTGGGCACTGCCCCCATGGGATGAGAATGTCCCCATCCACAGGGCAGAAGTGGTCACTGAATGTTTTGATGAGCTTGAAAACAATGTAAACCATATGCCATGGCCGTCTCAGTCACCAGATCTCAACCCAATTGAACACTTAAGGTAGATTCTGCAGCGGCTCCTGAGACAGCGTTTTCCACCACTATAAATAAAACTCCAATTTATATAATTTCTCGTGGAAGAAGGGTGTCGCTTCCCTCCAATAGAGTTCCAGACATTTGTAGAATCTATGCCAAGGTGCGTTGAAGCTTTTGTGACCCGTTAAGACGCTTTGTTTTGGTGTTTCCGTTATTTTGTCAGTTACCTGCAGGTGTGTGTGTGATTGTGATTGTGCGTGCACGTACATATGATGGTGTGAATATGTGTTTTAAACATAAGTGACAACAGCATCATATGGTAATGAAAATAATAACACCTCTGGCAAAATATGAATAACGGTA
The DNA here is from genome assembly GCF_021184085.1 of Oncorhynchus gorbuscha. Taxonomy (NCBI): domain Eukaryota; kingdom Metazoa; phylum Chordata; class Actinopteri; order Salmoniformes; family Salmonidae; genus Oncorhynchus; species Oncorhynchus gorbuscha. Next base: position 39,528,583 of record NC_060175.1, on the reverse strand, counting down.
ATGCTGAACGCTCTTTCTCTGAGAGACACACCAGCCGCGTCTCTTCGTTAGAAGAAAATAGTGGACTGCGTTTCACAAACCCCCAAATTATCTACCACTTTCACATTTCACTGATAGCATAGATGAGTTTGGGGGAAATGGACACACAATTATGCTCACTTGTCGTATATTAATATCGATTCTTGACATCTTCCATAGACCCCGAGCTGTCATCTCTTTGTCTGTTTTAATTGAAAATGAATGGTTAGAGTGTTGCCTTGGCAACCCAGGCACTGGTCGCCGGTAGCGACCACCATTCAAGCAGACACCAGTGGCATTGTTTGTCCTGTCTGACCTTGGAAGTAAAAGGAAAAAAAGAAGAAAGGCACAGAGGAGAAGAAAAGACATTGAAAGGAGAAAAGAGAGATAGGGGTTGGATATTGTGCATAGGAGCGAGGAGGGAAAATAAAATCAAGTTATTGTGGCTGTGTTTGGTGTATGAGAGAGAGAGGAAAGTGGGGAAGAGAGAAATGGCAAATGGCGAGAATTATGTTTGAGTAAGAAAGCATAAAGGCCCAACGTCTTTTCATTGGCTTGCCAGTATTCCCTTTGTGTCAGCTGTGTAGTGTATTTGAATCAGCTGTGTAGTGCTAGGGCAGAAATCAAAATGTGCACCCAGGGGGGGCCCCAGGACCGAGTTTGGGAAACCCTCACACAGGGGACATTATGAAATCATAATCACTGAGACATAGTGGTGTGTTTGTGTACAAATGCACAAGCTTCTGTGTGTGTGTGTGTGTGTGTGTGTGTGTGTGTGTGTGTGTGTGTGTGTGTGTGTGTGTGTGTGTGTGTGTGTGTGTGTGTGTGTGTGTGTGTGTGTGTGTGTGTGTGTGTGTGTGTGTGTGTGTGTGTGTGTGTGTGTGTGTGTGTGTGTGTGTGTGTGTGTGTGTGTGTGCATGCGTGTGTGCATGTGCGCAGAGAGTAGCCACTGAATGGGCTGATGGTCTTGATTCTCCGTGGATGCAGAGCTAAATTGACTTTGACTCTGAGGGCACCCGCCTATGAAGCAACAATAGACCCTGAAGACAACAAGGGCAACAGCACAGAGAATTTGGAGTGATGAGAAAGGCCATGGACCGAGGAGAGAAATGGTGTTAGAGGTGGCAGTAAATGAAAAGCGTTTAGGCTTAGGTATCATGACTGTTCTGTTCTATGTCTCACTCTTTTTTCTTTCTTTCTATCAAATCAACAGGTGTAGTAGACCTTACTGTGAAGTGCTTACTTACAAGCCCGTAACCAAGAATGCAGTTTTCAGAAAAATAAGAGTTAAGAAAATATTAGCTAACTAAACTAAAGTAAAAAGAAAGTAACACAATAAAATAACAATAATGAGGTTATATTGTATCCAGGGGGTATCGGTACAGGTTCACCCAGACAATTGAGGTAATACAGTGCATTCGGAATGTGTTTGGAAGCACCTGCTTTACATATACGTTGTATCCCTCATTTTCCACATTTTGTTACATTACAGCCTCATCAATTTTCCTCATCAATTTACACATAATGCACCATAATGACAAAGCAAAAACAGGTTTTTAGAAATAAAAATAAAAAACAGAAATACCTTATTTACTTAAGTATTCAGACCCTTTGCTATGAGATTGGAAATTGAGCTCAGGTACATCCTGTTTCCATTGATCATCCTTGAGATGTTTCTACAATTTGATTGTAATCCACCTGTGGTAAATTCAGTTGATTGGACATGATTTTGAAAGGCACACACCTGTCTATTTAAGGTACCACAGTTGACAGTGCATGTCAGAGCAAAAACCAAGCCATGAGGTTGAAGGAATTGTCCGTAGAGCTCTGACACAGGATTGTGTCGATGCACAGATCTGGGGAAGGGTACCAAAAACATCATGCAGCATTGAAAACCCCCAAAACACAGTGTCCTGTACCATTCTTAAATGAAAGAAGTTTGGAACCACCAAGAATCTTCCTAGAGTTGGCCGCTTGGCCAAACTGAGCAATCAGGGGAGAAGGGCCATGGTCAGGGAGGTGACCAAGAACCTGATGGTCACTCTGACAGAGCTCCGCAGTGCCTCTGTGGAGATGAGAGAACCTTCCAAAAGGACAATCATCCTTGCAGCAGACCACCAATCAGGCTTTTATGGTAGAGTGGCCAGACGGAAGCCCTTCCACAATAAAAGGCACATGACAGCCTGCTTGGAGTTTGCAAAAAGCCACCTGAAGGACTCTCAGACCATGAGAAACAAGATTCTCTGGTTTGATGAAACCAAGATTGAACACTTTGGCCCGAATGCCAAGCGTCACGTCTGGAGGAAACCCAGCACCCTCCCTGCAGTGAAGCATAGTGGGGGCAGCATCATGCTGTGGAGATGTTTTTCAGCGGCAGGCACTGGGAGACTCGTCAAGATAGAAGGAAAGATGAATGGCCAAAGTACAGAGAGCTTTTTGATGAAAACCTGCTCAAGAGAGCTCACGTTCTGCTCAAGGTTCACGTCCCACCAGGACATCAACCCTAAGCACACAGACAAGAAAACGCAGGAGTGGCTTCAGGACAAGTCTCTGAATGTCCTTGAGTGGCCCAGCCAGAGCCCGGACTTGAACCCGATCAAACATCTCTGGAGCGACCTGATCCAACCTGACAACTTGAGAGGATCTTCAGAGAAGAAAGCGAGAACCTCCCCAAATACAGGTATGCCATGTTTGTAGCGTCATACCCAAGAAGAATAGAGGCTGTAATCTCTGCCAAAGGTTCTTCAACAAAGTAATGAGTAAAGGGTCTGACTACTTACAGTTGAAGTCGGAAGTTTACATTAACTTAGGTTGAAGTCATTATAACTCGTTTTTCAACCACTCCACAAATTTCTTGTTAACAAACTATAGTTTTGGCAAGTCGGTTAGGACATGTGCTTTATTCGTGACACAAGTAATTTTTCCAAAATTTGTTTAAAGACAGATTATTCACTTATAATTCACTGTATCACAATTCCAGTGGCTCAAATTTTTCATACACTAATTTGACTGTGCCTTTAAACAGCATGGAAAATTCAAGAAAATTACGTCATGACTTTAGAAGCTTCTGATAGGCTAATTGACTTATTGATGTATTTCAAGGCCTGCCTTCAAACTCAGTGCCTCCTTGCTTGACATCATGGGAAAATCAAAAGAAATCAGCCAAGACCCCAGAAAAGAAATGTAGACCTCCACAAGTCTGGTTCATCCTTGGGAGAAATTTCCAAACGCTTGAAAGTACCACTTTCATCTGTACAAACAATAGCACGCAAGTATAAACACCATGGGACCACGCAGCCGCCATACCGCTCAGGAAGGAGACACCTTCTGTTTCCTAGAGTTGAACGTACTTTGGTGCGGAAAGTGCAAATCAATCCCAGAACAACAGCAAAGGACCTTGCGAAGATACTGGAGGAAACGGGTACAAAATAATCTAGATCCACAGTAAAACGAGTCCTATATCGACATAATCTGAAAGGCCGATCAGCAAGGAAGAAGCCACTGCTCCAAAACCGCCATAAAAATGCTAGACTACAGTTTGCAACTGCACATGGGGACTGGTGCACTTCATGAAATAGATGGGATCATGAGAAGGAAAAGTGCGTGGATATATTGAAGCAACATCTCAAGACATCAGTCAGAAAGTTAAAGCTTGGTCGCAAATGGGTCTTCCAAATGGACAATGACCCCAAGCATACTTCCAAAGTTGTGGCAAAATGGCTTAAGGACAACAAAGTCAATGTACTGGAGTGGCCATCACAAAGCCCTGACCTCAATCCAATATAAAATTTGATGGCAGAACTGAAAAAGCATGTGTGAGCAAGGAGGTCTACAAACCTGACTCAGTTACACCAGATCTGTCAGGAGGAATGGGCCAAAATTCAACCAATTTATTGTGGGAAGCTTGTGGGAAGGCAATGCTACCAAATACTAATTAATTGTATGTAAACGTCTTACCCACTGGGAATGTGATGAAATAAATAAAACCTGAAATAAATCATTTTCTCTGCTATTATTCTGATATTTTACATTCTTATAAGTGATCCTAACTGACATTCACAGGATTAATTGTCAGGAATTGTGAAAAACTGAGTTTAAATGTAGTTGGCTAAGGTGTATGTAAACTTCCGACTTCAACTGTATATTCATAATAACAGTATATTAAATGATACAATATGTGGCCCTCATATCATTAAAAATTGTTTTCAATTTCCAGGTATATGGACTGGTCCTACTCCTGCTGATTTATTTTTCCAGGATAATATTTAAACCCATTCAGGAAACTCCAAACATCTCCTGTATATATAAAGAGGTGACCAACTAGACAATTCATTAAATCAGTGGGAGACCTGATAAAGTCATTTGTCTTTGGCATTTCACTGCTCTTCAATATGGCTCAAGTGGATTCTGTGTTGAGTACTGTAAGATCCCTTTGACTGTGGTCCTTTAGTGAAAGAGATTGTTTCTCTGAATTGCTTACCTGGTTAGAGAAAGGTTAACGAATGAATTGGTATGTGGAGTGGATTCTTAGCCTTACTGGCCGTGGCAATGGCTGAATCACTTGGAGATCAAACACCATACTCCAGGTCTCCTCTCAAGGGTCCATTTGAACCTGCGTTCTCCACATTCTCTGAGCACTTTCCCATTTTATGTGTGTGAGTGTGTGCTTGCGTGCGTAGGTGTCGTAGCGAACCTTCTTCAGCCTCTCTCCCTAGGCCGCTCTCGACATAAAGACCTGTATGCCTCATTCAACAACATTCTTTGCATTCCACTGGGTCAGCCATCCACCGGGGAGAAGAATGAACAAACACGGTTCCATGCACAACAGCCCAGTAACACAACTGTACAAAGTAGTAGTTTCATACTAAATAGCAATTATAAACAGTTCCTTGCAGACCAGTACGTTACACATTTTCAACTTAGGCACAACGTAAAACCAAAGTATTAGTTGATTTCTAGGTTTTAGTCATTGATTTATCATCACAGCCCTAATCTGAACAATAGTATGACTATTTTCCTATAGTCGTCAAGTTAATGCCAACTTGATCTCACAAGTTTAGATTGTGTTTGATGTGCGAGTGTGCGCGTGGGATGCCATGTTTGCTAGCTGGCTATGGCTATCCAACACTGGAACTTTTCCAAATCAAGGTAAGATTGTAGTGGGTTTACTAATGCATTAGTTCAAGTAGCTATGCTGACCTTGATGTTAGCTAATATGGTGACAACAATGTAGGTTGTGTGTAGCGGTTAGCGATTATGATGTGAAGGTTTGGCTTGGAAAGGTTTTTTGCCTGGTCACAGACAGCTTATCTGTTGTGCACTGAAGTCCACAAGCAAAGGGAAAACGTGAGTGGAGAAGAGCACATAGATGAGAGAAGCAATTAACAAGCAAAGTGGTCATGCTGTTTGTATGTGGCTGCTATGAAAGTGAACTGTGTTTGCGTGTGATCAGAGGTGTATTCATTCCGATTCTGTTGAAAAATGTTTCGTAAACGGAACAAAACAAGAATAAACATACCTGAATTTGTCCAATAGAAACTTTCGGACAAAACCTGTGCACCTACATTGTAAACTTTCATTCATACTGTATGTTAGGTTGTAGCAACTTCATGATGGGTATAGGGAATATTTGAATATCATGTAGTAACCTAAACCTATCAATGTTAGTTTGAGCTGGGTGAATGGAATATAAATGACAATCATCCAATATGCTGTAATAGAAATAAGGCCGTGCTCATAAAAAATATAATTGTCCTCCCTCATCTTAAACGGCACCGAATGCAACTGGTGTGTCTCTCATTGTGACAGCCACGATTGAGTCGCTGTGAAAATCTCTCTATGGGCCATAGGGTCATGGAAAATGTAATGACGAGAAAATTATTTGGTGTTTGTGGAAGATTGAAGTGTCTTAATTTTACACTGAACAAAACGCAACATGCAACAATTTCAAAGATTTTACTGAGTTACAGTTCATATAAGGAAATCAGTACATTTTCACATGACTGGGAATACAGATATGCATCTGTTGGTCACAGATACCTTAAAAAAGGTAGGGGCAGGGATCAGAAAAGCAGTCAGTATCTGCTGTGACCACCATATGCCTCATGCAGCGCGACACATCTCCTTCACATAGAGTTGATCAGTCTGTTGATTGTGGCCTGTGAAATGTTGTCCCACTCCTCTTCAATGGCTGTGTGAAGTTGCTGGATATTGCTGTTGTACGCTGTCGTACACGTCAATCCAGAGCATCCCGAACATGCTCAATGGGTGACATGTCTGGTGACTATGCAGGTCATGGAAGAACTGGGACATTTTCAACTTCCAGGAATTGGGTACAGAGCCTTGCGACATTGAGCCATGCAGTTATCATGCTGAAACATGAGGGGATGGTGGCGGGTTACTGGCACGACAATGGGCCTCAAGATCTCGTCATGGTATATCTGTGCATTCAAATTTCCATTTTGCAAAACACAATTGTGTTCATTGTCCATAGATTATGCCTGCCTATACCATAACCCCACCCCTACCAGTGATGTTTAAGTATTTAAATCTTAGTGGGGAAAATTCAACCAATTTATTTTAATGAATAGCAGCAAAGCCACTGCATAATACAACACTAAACAATACATTAATCACACTATAACGGTGACAAACGGTGCCCACAAACTGTTAGGACTACATAAAGCTGTCTAGATAGCAGAGCTTCCCTGTCAGCACTATGTAGTGAATCCTTACCACTGCTACACCGGCTATCAGCGGAGACTCATCTGCTAGCGAAACCGTTAATTCAGCCTCATTTACTGCCTTTTAAAAAACCATTGCTGATATGCCTGACTTGCTTAAATAAATATGGTTTCTACTGACTGCTTGTGGATTTGTGTAACTTGATAAGAACAGCATTCTCCTTCAATAATAATGAATGCCGACATGAGTTTTGACTTTTGAACCATACACACACATCATTAAAATGGACACCTACAGAAATTCAGAGAATGTTTGTTCAGATAACTTCAGTAAGATATTGAGGCCTTAACTTTACTTTTGTTTAAGTCATCACACACAGAGAGAGAGAGAGAAAGACAGAGACATGGTTAACCTACCATTTGAGGTATTTTATTAGGACTACACACTTTTAAAGACAATACACCGACCCACAGACAGCGCATTGTGAAAACAAAACAACCCTTGCAATATGAACTGGAATTACATGGGTCTATTACTGAACTTTTTGTAGAACTTAATTTTTTTGGAATGGGAGCAGGCTGTCACTGTGAAACATGGTTACAGACCCAAAAATATTATAAAGTATCCCTTCCCCGTGGAGAAACGCACATGAGATAATTATAATACCCAAACTAAGCAAAACATTGAAATGCATCATTCCAACAGTGCCTAAAATGATGAATAAGATACTAATGAGATAGACCTATATAAGCAATATAGCTATGGCAAAAGGGAATGATGAGCTGAAAGAGGCAAACCGTAATTTGATTAAGACATTAATGAGCGAGCTGAGACGGACGTAGTCGATATGCCTATTTGTTCAGCACTTTTGAAATGGAAAACAAAAGAATTCAGAACATGCTTACAGTATTCTCCCTGTAAACCAAGTCAGAACTGTAGGATAAATAATGGGAGCACATAAGCAGACAATGAAAGTTCTTACAATATTAGATGAGACATTTCTCTATAATAGGCTATAGGCTACATGTGCACCACCAACTCAGAACAGTAGGCTAAGTTATGAGGGGAAAAGGGACCAAATTATTAGGGTGAGATACATGGGCTACTTTTAATTAACTAAGCAAGTCAAGAAGAACAAATTCTTATTTCTAATGATGCCTACCCCGGCCAAACCCTAACCTAGACGACACTGGGCCAATTGTGCGTCGCCCTATGGGACTCCCAATCACGGCCGGTTGTGATACAGCCTGGAATAAAACCAAGGTCTGCAGTGATGCCTCTAGCACTGAGATTCAGTGCCTTAGTCCGCTGCGACACTACTAACAGCTTACTACACAACATACACTTAGTGTTAGTTTCTTAGCTACGGTATACATATATGCAGCAGCATACAAGACACAGGCTTATTTTTAGACATTGTTGTATTGTGCTCACTTGAACAGGAAGGTGGCGCAGCGGTCCCTATTGTGGGCAAACTTTGTCATCAAAACTTTGTCATCAAAGTCTGGCATTCTCTGGATGAAGTCATGCTGGATGACCAATGTGTTCATGGTGTTCAACCGTTTCTGGCCCATGGTGTCACGGGTGAAAGTTTATCCTTTTAAGAAAAGAGACCTTTTGACACAGATGTTTTTCATTCTTAGACCCAGACTTGGACCATACACCCTCTCCAGCAGGCAGGGGAAGCAAAATAGCATAGCAATGCTCGCAGTTAGCCACTGATTCCTTCCAAACCACTCATAGTTGAATTTGTTATTTCCGTCTTGTTGTGTAATGTTTATGTCCAATGGCCGATGAGCACCGAGATGTTTTATCTTTCATTTCTCTTGATATGGCAAGGATTGAAAAGGATTTGCCACTAGATTGTTATCGTGATTCATGACGATGACTGCTTGTCTAGCTAGCTGGCTTGCTTGCTACGATCGTGAAAATATGATCAGTCCAATCAAAGATACGATAGATATAACGTGATTTGACATCATTTTGTTTGTGGCCAATGATCTTGAGCCTTCTTGGACAGGCAATTCCACTGTAAATCTAAGGCAGCACCCAAGGAGGCATGAACTGCCTAGCTCTCCCTGTAGATTCTGGGATGACGTAGTGTCCCCATGAGGGACAGAACACTGAGCCAATCACGGCTCAACTAGAGAAGATTACCAATGCCACCACAGAAGCTAGGCTGAAGCACCAGCATTTTGGAGATACCTTACTCAAGAAGGACCCGATTTGAATGCGGCTTTATTGACTGAAGGATTTTAAAAAATATATATATATTTTTTGTTGTTTTGTTTTGTTAGACAGTTGGGGCTCAAATAGGTAATGGCGGGTCGCCACAGGGCACTGTTCACAAGGTTGCATCAGCAAACTGCTCGTCCACACAACGCCATACACGCTGTCTACCATCTGTCCGGTACAGTTGAAACAGGAATTCATCCATGAAGATCACACTTCTCCATTGTGCCAGTGGCCATCGAAGGTGAGCATTTGCCCACTGAAGTCGGTTACGACACGGGACTGGGGTCAGGTCACGATCCTGGTGACGACAACGAGCACACATTTGTGCAGACATTCTTTGGTTCTGCAAACCCACAGTTTCATCAGCTCTCCGGGTGGCTGGTCTCAGACGATCCTGAAGGTGAAGAAGCCGGATGTGGAGGTCCTGGGTTGGCGTGGTTACAAGTGGCCCGTGGTAGTGAGGCCAGTTGGACGTACTGACAAAGTCTCTAAAACAATGTTGGAGGCAGCTTATGGTAGAGAAATTAACATTCAATTATCTGGCAACAGCTCTGGTGGACATTCCTGCACTCAGCATGCCAATTGCACGCTCCCTCAAAACATGAGACATCTGTGGCATTGTATTGTGTGACAAAACTGCACATTTTAGAGTGGCCTTTAATTGTCCCCAGCAAAAGGTGAAACTGTGTAATGATCATGGTGTTTAACCAGTTTCTTGATATGTCACACTTGTCAGGTGAATTAATTACCTTGGCAAAGGAGACATGCTCACTAAAAGGGATGTAAACAAGTTTGTGGGCAACATTTGAGAGAAATCAGCTTTTTGTGCGTATGGAACATTTCTGGGATCTTTATTTCAGCTCATGAAACATGGGACCAACACTTTATATGTTGGGTTTATATTTTGTTTCAGTGTATTTAATTTGACTGACAGAGACATATGGATAGTGTGCAATTCAGAGTGTGAATGGGCAAGACATTAAGAGCCTTTGAACGGGGTATGGTAGTATAGTGCCTTGCAAAAGTATCCATCCCACATGGCATTTTTCCTATTTTGTTGCATTACAACCTGTAATTTAAATATATTTTATTTGGATTTCATGTAATGGACATACACAAAATAGTCCAAATTGGTGAAGTGAAATTTAAAAAAATATTTTTGTTTCAAAAAATAAATAAAAATGTAAAAAAGGAAAAGTGGTTTGTGTGTATGTCTTCACCCCCTTTGCTATGAAGCCACTAAATGAGATCTGGTGCAACCAATTACCTTCAGAAGTCACATAATTAGTTAAATAAAGTCCACCTGTGTTTAATCTAAGTGTCACATGATCTGTCCCATGATCTCAGTATATATACACCTGTCCTGAAAGGCCCCAGAGTCTGCAACACCACTAAGCAAGGGGCACTACCAAGCAAATGACACCATGAAGATCAAGGAGCTCTCCAAACAGGTCAGGGACAAAGTTTTGGAGAAGTACAGATCAGGGTTGGGTTATAAAGAAATATCAGAAACGTTGAACATCCCACGGAGCACCATTAAATCCATTATTAGAAAATGGAAAGAATATGGCTCCACAACAAACCCGCCAAGAGAGGGCTGCCCACCAAAACTCACGAACCAGGCAAGGAGGCCATTAATCAGAGACGCAACAAAGAGACCAAAGATAACCCTGAAGGAGTTGCAAAGCTCCACAGCGGAGAATGGAGTATCTGTCCATAAGACCACCTTAAGCCGTACACTCCACAGAGCTGGGCTTTATCGAACAGTGGCCAGAAAAAAAGCTATTGCTTAAAGAAAGAAATAAGCGAACACGCTTGGTGTTAGCCCAAAGGCATGTGGGAGACTCCCCAAACATATGGCAGAAGGAACTCTGGTTAGATGAGACTCAAATGTAGCTTTTTGGCCATCAAGGAAAACGCTATGTCTGGCGCACACCCAACACCTCACATCATCCTGAGAACAACATCCCCACAGTGAAGCATGAAGATGGCAGCATCGTGCTGTGGGTATGTTTTTCATTGGCAGGGACTGGGAAACTGGTCAGAATTGAAGGAATGATGGATAGCACTAAATACAGGGAAATTCTTGAGGGAAACCTGTTTCAGTCTTCAAGAGATTTGAAACTGAGACTGAGTGTAACGATCGTCTATGGTGGAAGAAGGTGAGGACCAAAGCGCAGCGTGGTAAGTGTTCATGTTTTTTAATAAAGTAATTAACACTGAACAAAACAATAATCGTGAAGTAATCAAACCGAAACAGTCCCGTGTGGCACCAACACTAACACGGAAAATAAACACCCACAACTCAAAAGTTAAACAAGGCTCCCTAAGTATGGTTCTCAATCAGGGACAACGATTGACAGCTGCCTCTGATTGAGAACCATACCAGGCCGAACACAGAAAATCCCAAATTATAGAAAAAATAACATAGACAACCAACCCAACTCACGCCTTGACCATAATAAAACAAAGACATAATAAAAGAACTAAGGTCAGAACGTGACACGGAGGTTCACCTTCCAGCAGGACAATGACCCTAAATATACTGCTAAAGCAACACTCGAGTGGTTTAAGGGGAAACATTTAAATGTCTTGGAATGGCCTAGTCAAAGCCCAGACCTCAATCCAATTGAGAATATGTAGTATGATTAAAGATTGCTGTACGCCAGCGGAACCCATCCAACTTGAAGGAGCTGAAGCAGTTTTGCCTTGAATAATGGGCAAAAATCCCAGTGGCTAGATGTGCCAAGATTATAGAGACATACCCCAAGAGCCTTGCAGCTGTAATTGCTGCAAAAGATGGCTCAACAAAGTCTTGACTTCGGCGCGATGAATAGTTATGCACGCTCAAGGTTTCCGTTGTTTTGTATTATTTCTTGATTGTTTCACAATAAAAAAATATTTTGCATCTTCAAAGTCGTAGGCATGTTGTGTCAATCAAATGATACAACCCCCCCCCCCCCAACCCCCAAAAAAAAAATACTTTTTAATTCCAGGTTGTAAGGCAACATAATAGGAAAAATGCCAAGGGGGGGTGAGGCCCATCAGTTTGTGTAAAGAACTACAATGCTGCTGGGGTTTTCATGCTTAACAGTTTCTCGTGTGTATCAAGAATAGTCCACTATCCAAAGGACATCCAGCCAACTTGACACAACTGTGGGAAGCATTGGAGTCAACAGGAGCCAGCAGTAAGGCTTTTCTGAGGACAAAAGGAGGAAGGGAAGGTGGTTACAACTAAATATTAGGAAGGTGTTCTTAATGTTTGGTATACTCAGGGTTCATGTGTGTGTCTTACTACAGATTAACAGTAAATAGAACTCATGAGACATTAGTACAACAATGCATATTGACAATATTCAGCTTTATGTTAGGCATGCAACCTGCTGTACAATGTGTATACTGTCAGCTTGTGTACATGTCAGAGACTACTTAAAATGAATACCACAACTGGCAATTAATTTCTATGGGCTGATAACTCAACAGCTGACACGCGTGCCTCATAATATCATGCCCGTCCCTCCACTCATCTCTGTGTCCTCGTTTAATTCCAGCCCACCAGGCCCCACTCACTGACCTGCACAAGCCCACGGGACACAAAGCTAAATTATGATTACACACACACACATTCACCTTTACCCTTCCACTAATGCATGCACACAGTGATGGAGAGAGAGGGGGGATAAGAGTGAAGTGATGAGGCGTGGGCGTCTGTATGTGGAGTCTTCTACTGGATGAGAGGGGGGGGATAGTTGGAATAGGATAGAGTGAGTGAGGAGAGTGCAGGGTGAAAGAGTGAATGTGGAAAGAGGATAGTAGAAAGATACATTTGGGGAAGAGAGGGATAGAAGAGATGGTGAGGAAAGAGACATTTAAATGGATGAATGCTGAAGGACGGAGTTGATACTCTACATCTCTTTTTACAGGTATGTGTATTTCAATTCAATTCAATTCAAGGGCTTTATTGGCATGGGAAACATGTGTTAACATTGCCAAAGCAAGTGAGGTAGACAACATACAAAGTGAATATATAAAGTGAAAAACAACAAAAATTAACAGTAAACATTACACATACAGAAGTTTAAAAACAGTAAAGACATTACAAATGTCATATTATATATATATATATATATATAAAATGTACAAATAGTTAAAGGACACAAGATAAAATGAATAAGCATAAATATGGGTTGTATTTACAATGGTGTTTGTTCTTCACTGGTTGCCCTTTTCTCGTGGCAACAGGTCACAAATCTTGCTGCTGTGATGGCACACTGTGGAATTTCACCCAAAAGATATGGGAGTTTTTCAAAATTGGATTTGTTTTCGAATTCTTTGTGGATCTGTGTAATCTGGGGGAAATATGTCTCTCTAATATGGTCATACATTGGGCAGGAGGTTAGGAAGTGCAGCTCAGTTTCCACCTCATTTTGTGGGCAGTGAGCACATAGCCTGTCTTCTCTTGAGAGCCATGTCTGCCTACGGCGGCCTTTCTCAATAGCAAGGCTATGCTCACTGAGTCTGTACATATTTCTCTGTCTACCTGTCAATCAATCAGCCAATCACAGTAAAGACATCAATGTTTTGTGATTGGTTATCCATGAACACACACTAATTTACTCTCACACTATGTTTATGTGGCCACCATCTCCTCTCTCCCTTGTGTTGGTCTCCATCCCTGTATTTCCCTCTTTTTCTTTATCCTCACACTCGCCCAATCACGTTTTCCCATCCCTCCTCTCTGTATATTCCTCCCCTGATGTCATCTCAATTCAATTCAATTCAAGGGCTTTATTGGCATGGGAAACATGTTAACATTGCCAAAGCAAGTGAGGTAGATAATATATAAAGTGAATATATAAAGTGAAATAAACAATTAAAATTAAAAGTAAACATCACACATACAGAAGTTTCAAAACAATAAGACAAAAAGACATTACAAATGTCATATTATATATATATATCATATTATATATATTATATATACAGTGTTTTAACAATGTATAAATGGTTAAAGGACACAAGATAAAATAAGATAAATAAGATAAAATAAATAAGCATAAATATGGGTTGTAATTACAATGGTGTTTGTTCTTCACTGGTTGCCCTTTTCTCGTGGCAAGAGGTCACTATCTCTCTCTCTCTCTCTCTCTCTCCCTCTCTCTTTCTCTCTCTATCTCTATCTCTCTCTCTTTCTCTATCTATCTATCTCTCTCTCTCTCTCTCTCTCTCTCTCTATCTATCTCCCGCTCTCTCTCTCTCTATCTATCTATCTATCTATCTATCTATCTATCTATCTATCTATCTCTCTATCTCCCCCTCTCTCTCTATCTATCTCCCGCTCTCTCTCTATCTATCTATCTATCTATCTATCTATCTATCTATCTATCTATCTATCTATCTCTCTATCTCCCCTCTCTCTCTATCTATCTCCCCCTCTCTCTATCTATCTCCCCTCTCTCTCTATCTATCTCCCCTCTCTCTCTCTCTATCTATCTCTCTCTTTCTCTCTCTCTATATATCTCCCTCTATCTCTCTCTCTATCTATCTCCTGCTCTCTCTCTCTCTCTCTTTCTCTCTCTCTCTCTCTCTCTCCCTCTCTCTCTATCTCTATATCTCTCTCTCTATATATATATCTCCCTCTCTCTCTATATATATCTCCCTCTCTCTCTCTCTCTTTCTCTCTATCTCTATATATCTCCCTCTCTCTCTCTCTATCTCTATCTATCTATCTCTCTCTCTCTATCTATCTCCCGCTCTCTCTCTCTCTCTCTCTCTCTATCTATCTCTCTATCTCTCTCTCTCTCTCCCTCTCTCTCTATCTCTATATCTCTCTCTCTATATATCTCCCTCTCTCTCTCTCTATCTCTATCTATCTATCTCTCTCTCTCTATCTATCTCCCGCTCTCTCTCTCTCTTTCTCTCTCTCTCTCTCTCTCTCCCTCTCTCTCTATCTCTATATCTCTTACATTTACATTTAAGTCATTTAGCAGACGCTCTTATCCAGAGCGACTTACAAATTGGTGCATTCACCTTATGACATCCAGTGGAACAGCCACTTTACAATAGTGCATCTAAATATTTTAAGGGGGGGGTGAGAAGGATTACTTTATCCTATCCTAAGTATTCCTTAAAGAGGTGGGGTTTCAGGTGTCTCCGGAAGGTGGTGATTGACTCCGCTGTCCTGGCGTCGTGAGGGAGTTTGTTCCACCATTGGGGAGCCAGAGCAGCGAACAGTTTTGACTGGGCTGAGCGGGAACTGTACTTCCTCAGTGGTAGGGAGGCGAGCAGGCCAGAGGTGGATGAACGCAGTGCCCTTATTTGGGTGTAGGGCCTGATCAGAGCCTGGAGGTACTGAGGTGCCATTCCCCTCACAGCTCCGTAGGCAAGCACCATGGTCTTGTAGCGTATGCGAGCTTCAACTGGAAGCCAGTGGAGAGAGCGGAGGAGCGGGGTGACGTGAGAGAACTTGGGAAGGTTGAACACTAGACGGGCTGCGGCGTTCTGGATGAGTTGTAGGGGTTTAATGGCACAGGCAGGGAGCCCAGCCAACAGCGAGTTGCAGTAATCCAGACGGGAGATGACAAGTGCCTGGATTAGGACCTGCGCCGCTTCCTGTGTGAGGCAGGGTCGTACTCTGCGGATGTTGTAGAGCATGAACCTACAGGAACGGGCCACCGCCTTGATGTTAGTTGAGAACGACAGGGTGTTGTCCAGGATCACGCCAAGGTTCTTAGCGCTCTGGGAGGAGGACACAATGGAGTTGTCAACCGTGATGGCGAGATCATGGAACGGGCAGTCCTTCCCGGGAGGAAGAGCAGCTCCGTCTTGCCGAAGTTCAGCTTGAGGTGGTGATCCGTCATCCACACTGATATGTCTGCCAGACATGCAGAGATGCGGTCGCCACCTGGTCATCAGAAGGGGAAAGGAGAAGATTAATTGTGTGTCGTCTGCATAGCAATGATAGGAGAGACCATGTGAGGTTATGACAGAGCCAAGTGACTTGGTGTATAGCGAGAATAGGAGAGGGCCTAGAACAGAGCCCTGGGGGACACCAGTGGTGAGAGCGCGTGGTGAGGAGACAGATTCTCGCCACGCCACCTGGTAGGAGCGACCTGTCAGGTAGGACGCAATCCAAGCGTGGGCCGCGCCAGAGATGCCCAACTCGGAGAGGGTGGAGAGGAGGATCTGATGGTTCACAGTATCGAAGGCAGCCGATAGGTCTAGAAGGATGAGAGCAGAGGAGAGAGAGTTAGCTTTAGCGGTGCGGAGCGCCTCCGTGATACAGAGAAGAGCAGTCTCAGTTGAATGACTAGTCTTGAAACCTGACTGATTTGGATCAAGAAGGTCATTCTGAGAGAGATAGCGGGAGAGCTGACCAAGGACGGCACGTTCAAGAGTTTTGGAGAGAAAAGAAAGAAGGGATACTGGTCTGTAGTTGTTAACATCGGAGGGATCGAGTGTAGGTTTTTCAGAAGGGTGCAACTCTCGCTCTCTTGAAGACGGAAGGGACGTAGCCAGCGGTCAGGGATAAGTTGATGAGCGAGGTGAGGTAAGGAGAAGGTCTCCGGAAATGGTCTGGAGAAGAGAGGAGGGGATAGGGTCGAGCGGGCAGGTTGTTGGGCGGCCGGCCGTCACAAGACGCGAGATTTCATCTGGAGAGAGATGGGAGAAAGAGGTCAGAGCACAGGGTAGGGCAGTGTGAGCAGAACCAGCAGTGTCGTTTGACTTAGCAAACGAGGATCGGATGTCGTCGACCTTCTTTTCAAAATGGTTGACGAAGTCATCTGCAGAGAGGGAGGAGGGGGGAGGGGAGGAGGATTCAGGAGGGAGGAGAAGGTGGCAAAGAGCTTCCTAGGGTTAGAGGCAGATGCTTGAAATTTAGAGTGGTAGAAAGTGGTTTTAGCAGCAGAGACAGAGGAGGAAAATGTAGAGAGGAGGGAGCGAAAGGACGCCAGGAGGCGAGTTTTCCTCCATTTCCGCTCGGCTGCCC